>NC_053023.1:436773751-436897488 GCF_003073215.2 Triticum urartu | reverse complement strand
GAAGCCACACAGAACACGCAGTCACTCAGTGAAGACAAAAGATAGTGCGAACATACAATGACTTCACAAGGAGTAACAGTAAGTAAAGGGAAGGGAAGATGAAACCAGTGACTCACTGAAGACAATGATTTGTTGGACCAGTTCCAGTTGCTGTGACAACTGTACGTCTGGTTAGTGCGGCTAGGTATTTAAACCTTAGGACACACAGTCCCGGACACCCAGTCCTGAACACGCAGCTCAGGACACCCAGTCCTCACCGTATTCCCCTTGAGCTAAGGTCACACAGACCTCGCCCAATCACTCTGGTAAGTCTTCAAGGTAGACTCCCAAACCTTCACAGACTTCATTCACCGGCAATCCACAATGTCTCTTGGATGCTCAGAACGCGACGCCTAACCGGCTGGAGGATGCACAGTCCTCAAGTGTAATAAGTCTTCAAATCACACAGACAAGAAGACTTAAGTGATGCCTAATTCTCTTTGGCTCTGGGTGGTTAGGGCTTTATCCTCGCGAGGAATTCTCTCTCAAAGGCTTCGAGGTGGGTTGCTCTCAAACGACAAAAGCCGTACTCTGAATCTGAGCAGCCAACCGTTTATGGTTGTAGGGGGTGGGCTATTTATAGCCACTTGGCAACCCGACCTGATTTGTCCGAAATGACCCTGGGTCACTAAGGAACTGACACGTGTTCCAACGGTCAGATTTCAAACTCACACGGCAACTTTACTTGGGCTTCAAGCGAAGCTGACTTGCCCGACTCTGGACAAGATTCGCTCTCAAAGTCTTCACTCGAAGACATAGGACGTCTGCAGAATGATCTAAGTGCGGAATTTATCGTCGCACATGCGGAATTTATCATCGCAACTCAAAGAACCAAATGTAGCAAAACGAGAGTTGTAAGCACGAAGCAAAATATAAAGCACCCGCCCATATGGACCCGCTTGAAGACTATCAACCTCATATGCTTCTCCCCCTTTTGTCAGTAAGGACCAAAAAGGTTTGAAGACATAGAGCATCTACTTGTTCCCATGAGGAGTAGGTGAAGCAGCAGGGTCGTTGGTGGTGTTTGGCGGTGCTGAAGAGCTTGGAGCAGAGTCGAAGCTTGCTGAAGGAGGTGGCGGTGAATTAGCATCGTCTTCATCCTCGATCACTCTGGCATTCACAGTTGCAGCAGAGGAAGAGAACTCAGAGTCTTCAAGGGATGGAGTTCGTCACAGCACTGCCCTTCGAGGAGGTGTGGAGTCAAACTTGAATCGCTCAGTGAAGCCATCCTCTTGAAGATCATCTTCAGAACACATCAGCGTTAGCCCTTTCCATGTGCGGCGAGAGGTTTCATGGGCAACAAAAGCATTCTTGGTGGCAAGATTGCGAATGCGATTAACATCCACCAAGAGGCTTTGCATCTGACGCTTCAGCCAGTCATGATGCCTATCCTATTTCTGATGAAGAGCCACAAGAAGCTCTCAGTCGTTGAGAACACGAGTGCGCTTCTTGGGTCGTGGAGCAGTTGTACTGTCAGTGGCTTCAGTGAGAGTAGGATGCGGTGCACGTGTAGTGCCAGCCAAAGGATACACACGAGTTACGGCTTCCACGCCTTCAATGTTCTGAGTGAAACTTTGATGCTCTGCATTCTGAAGACTTAGGGGTTCCTTGGCAGGCTCAGGATAGATGGCTTCAATTGACATATCCACATCAGGCAGAAAAATCCGATGATTGCGAGCAGATGGCTGATATGAGATAGTGGAGTGAAGTTTGATCAGCTGCATGACCCATGGGGCGTAGAACTTCAAGCCAAACAGATCAGAGCCTGATGCAGCAAGTTGGCGAATGAAGAAGTCCTGTGCATTGAAGCATTTTCCATGAAGAATATAGAAGACCAAAGTCTTCATTGCACCTTCAAGCTTGGCATGTGGAGAGTGCCCTTTGATGGGCCAGAGAGTACGCCTTATGATGTGATAAATAGTCCTTGGCAGATACTCTAGGTCTTCAACAAAAAACTCTTTGGGATATGCAGCATCTTGGGGTAATGGCTTCATCATACTGAGCATCTGACTCATGTTAGGTTCAGGCTTCTGATAGATGCTCTCCACAGCTTCACTGTGAAGTTGACAGCCAGATTCGTAGAGATCTCCGGGAGTGGGCAGACCAGTGAGCTCAATAATGTCAAAGGCTTTGGCTTCGTGATGAACGTTTCCTGTCATCCACTCCAGGACCCAAGTCTTTGGATCTCTGTTATACCCACGGATGTGAAGTGTGGCATAGAATTGGAGCAGCAACTCTTCATTCCAATGCTCTTGGTCAGTGACGAATGGCAGCAATCCAACTTCTTTGAAGCAATCCAGAGCGTCTTCCAGACAGGGCAGACCAGCTATAGCTTCAATGTCAAGACGCTTGTGGGGGAAGATGCGACCTTGATTGTATAGAATGCAGGAGTAATAGCTTCGCTGCAGATAGCTCCAGAACCGATCAGATGATATCCTTTCCCTTGAGTAGGGGTTCCTGGAGCTATTGAAGAATGTGTTGTCTGCTCTGAAGCCATTGATATTGAAGGATCCAGGTGCTGATGCAGGACCTGGGAACCTGGGTAATCTTGGGATTGGCTTCTGTACCTGAGGCCTGTGCTCAACATGATAGTCGAACTGGGGACCGGCAGCAGGTGCAGGAACAGAAGCAGTGGGATCAGTGGCTTCGCTGCCTTCTGATGCTTTTGTTGGGGAGGGCTCCACATTAGCTTCAGCCATGACAGCGTTAGTGGCTTCATTGGTGGTGGTGGTGGCAGCCTCAAGATTTTCAACCTCCACTTGACGAGCTGGAGGGTCAGTCACAATCACGTTCTCCTCGAGAACCGCTTCTTGGTGGGACAGGGGAGTAGCAGCTTGTGGGACTTCTTCTTCATCGGCTGATGCAGCCGGAATGTCTTCAGCAGTTTCAGCTTCAGACACAGAGACTGGAGGCCTAGGTCCTTTGCGAAGCCTGCGCAACGCAGGCGACGCCTGTGTAGTTGGAGTTGGCTGGGCCTCAAAGTCTTCTTCCTCTTGTGGGCGATCAGGCCATGAAGCATCCTGAGCGATTGGCGTCAGAGGACGACCAATGTTGATGAGTTCGCTGTTCTCGAGCTGAGGAAGGACTGCACCATCTTCTACATGGTCATGTTGACCAATGTCTTCAGCAGCGATGGGATCAGCTGCTGGAAAGTCTTCAGCTTCATGAGCCTCTGTGAAAGTAGGCTCATGGATTGTCAGTTGGCGTTCAGCGTTAGGATGAACCATGGAAATGGGTTCAACTATCAAAGGCTCTGTGGGAGCAGCCCGATCTTTCTTGGTCTTCCTCTTCTTCTTGGAGGGGGCAATAGGAGAGGCTTCAGGGTGTTTCCTCTTCCTGGCTTCAGCCTCAGCAATCCTCGTCTTCTTGAGCTTTGAAGCGGTTGACCGGCTTTTTGGCTTCGAGCCAATCATTCTAGTTGGGAAGACAATGGGATCTGCTTCCTGCCTTGGTGCGTCAGGTTCAGCCGTAGCGGGCTTCTTCATCTTCTTTGCTGCCATCCTGGGGTCGATGCCAGGACGCCCAAGGGCCTTGCGCTTCTCAGCCTCATTGTAGGCTTGCACACATCTGTCAGCCAGAACCTTCATGCACTCACGAGAACCTTGAGCTTCTACACGTTTCTTGAGAAAGGCTTCCTTGAGCTCGTGCAGCATAATCTTGAAGTTCTTCACCTCTTGCACGCTGAGCTTGGCCATATGCTTCTTGAACTGAGCCTTTTCATAGTCAATCTTTTGCTTCAGTTCAACAATGCACTGGGCGATAGCTAACTCTGAAGCAATGGCGCCATGGAAGGCGACACTAAGGCCAATGGGTAGTTGTAGATCTTCGAAGCTGATGTTTGGCGTGTCAAACCATTCATCAATGAAGTTGTGGATGATTGTTACATCAAAGAGAGGCAGATCATTGAAGATTTCTGCTTCTTCTTTGCTCTTGATGAGTTGCTCAAGAGCGTCATCTGCAAGATCTTCATCACTTGACAGATCAATGGCATCATTGCGCAGAATGGCAGCAGCTGTTAGCTCTTGGCCGGTGTGTGGCAGAGGCATCTTGACCTTCTGGGGCTTGGAGATGCGTGACAAATCTTCAGACTGCACACTGTCTTCAGGAGGTGCACTTGCCAGTGGCTTCGCTCGTGAGAGTTTTGGAGCAGAGGCAGGCTTTGAAGCTTTTGGCTGCTTCTTTGGCTTCGGTGCTGCAGGCGCTTCATCTGATTCAGCGACATCTGCAGGCTCATTCACGGTTGTCCCTTGAACCAAGATATGGGTGATGAGACCTTCAAGGTTGTAGAAAGGACCGACGACATTGGGTTCTGCATCTCGTGTGCCATCAGCCCTTGGAGCTGAGGGACCAGGGTTGAAGTCTAGTCCCAATGTCTTCTTGTTTTGCTTCCTGAGTTCTGGGCAAACTGGAAGTTGCGCTTGAACAGAATGTCGTCACGACACCATAGTAGTGACGATGGGTGTGCATCAATAGGCTGTGGCCCATGGACCATGCAGGGATAGAAGTCTTGTTCAATGGCTTCATCTCTGGACCTGGGTTGAAGATTCTTGTATAGGATGTCTCCCCACGGTCTCTTGATGGCATTTTTCTCAGCATATTCCTGGGTTACAAATCGGTATTTGAACCATTGTTCTGCCCAATATCTTCGAATCCATTGGATTCGGGTCTTGCGCTGATTGTAATCCTCTTCAGGATCTGTCTTGTATAGTTCTGAGAGGTCATCTGGCAGATCTCTAGATGTTTCTCCATGACGCTTTCTGCCACCCTTCCTTGCTGATTTCTCTGAAGCCATGAACTTTAAACTGAAAGGCTTCAACACGTTCAAAGGCTTCAAAGATTTTCGCTTGCTGGACAAACAGGAACTTGCTTCGGGAGAATTTATATGATGCTGTAAGAATTCTGCAAATGAATGCAGACTATGAGAACCAAGGGATTCTCCCACGAACATGTACCTGTGACAGCATTAAGGTGCGAGGGAAGGGGAAGAGGTCATATGCATTCTCAGAAGATTTTGAATATAAATCAGTTTAGAAGACATTGACCTCATCGTGCAAAGACATTCACTCATAGATAAGGAGTTGGTTCCAGATTTGTACGAATCCAGAGATCAGTACAAGTGAGGAATCTAACTACTTTGTGAAGCATAAGTGAATATACTAGGCATGTTATGAGATGCAGTATGAGAGAGATCTAACTTGTGTGAATAGAAACTGCTTGTGGTAGAAAGTGACAAAGCCATAGGATCAACGGTGCCGTAAAAAGGAAGTTTTATTTACCACACTAAGAACTGCTAGACGGAGTGGAAGATGAGGCCGAGCAGTTCGATCTTCCGTGCCCTAACTTGGCAACGGAGGACACCTACGGCGACGGCGGAGAGGACGATGTCCGCGGTCGGCGTGAAGACGGCGTCGGAGAGGTTGCGGCAGCGAAGCGCTTCGTCGCCGGCGTCGTCGAGGGCTAGCGGTGGCGCTAGGGTTCGTGCGAGAGTGGAAGAAGAGATAATGACCGCCGTGAAGTGTGTATTTATAGGTACAGGGGCGGCACTGCATTATTACACAGGTGCCCCTGGCGATTCGCATCTGAGGAACACGTGGCCATCATACAGAATTTTGGGGTTTGTTCCACGTCCCACGCACGCCTGGATTGTCGGGTGGTCGTTCCTACTTCTCCGGGTTTCATGTGGAGGAATGAGCATTGAAAGTGGACTTAAGGTTTGTCTTTGTATCTTCTGCTGACAAGGACGCGGAGAAGACATTCGACAGTTTCAATAGAATGCATATGATTTGGAGAGATAGAGTTTGAGATAGATAGCATAGAGAGGTTAGGGTCCGATCACATTCACTTAGTTCAAAAGATTCAACAAGAAGACATAGCTATAAGTGAATGCTGTAGAGGACAGAACACTAGTATATATATATAATCAACATAGTGAAGATAATCATGAAGACATGTTGAGATTGAAGCCAAACCAAATGTGAAGACATAGCAAGGTAACGCCATGAGTGAAACATTTCAAAATAGAACATTTGGTGGTGGCGTTACCCACCGTATAGGAAGTATTAGACCCAGACACGGCACACAATTATCGTGGCACTCCAAAGTCAAATTACACATTAATGTATTCACACTTAGAATGTATGTCTTCATTGATTGAAGATATACTTTACTTCGTGTGTTGCACATCTAAGTCATCAATATGCATAAGGGTTAGGATGTGTGCCTGATCACAGGACATTTGAGGATTCCAGGATATTTAGCTCACACCGTAACTTGCAAAACCTCTTCTCATCCAAGGGCTTGGTGAAGATATCTGCCAATTGCTCTTCAGTGTTGACATGTATGATATCAATGTCTTCCTTCACAACATGATCTCTGAGAAAGTGATGACAAAATTCAATGTGCTTTGTCTTCGAGTGCTGAACTGGGTTGTTGGCAATCTTGATGGCGCTTTCGTTGTCGCAGTAGAGTGGCACTTGCTTCAGATGAATGCCATAGTCTTTGAGCGTTTGCTTCATCCACAGAAGCTGAGCGCAGCAAGATCCAGCAGCAATGTATTCAGATTCAGCAGTGGAGAGAGATACACAGTTCTGCCTCTTTTGAAGACCAACATACAAGTGATCGTCCCAGAAAGTGACATGTGCCTGATGTAGACTTGCGATCAACTTTGTCACCAGCATAATCAGCATCTGAGAATCCAACCAGATCAAACTCTGAGCCCTTTGGATACCATAATCCTAGAGTTGGGGTGTGAGCCAAATATCGAAGAATTCGCTTCACAGCTAAGTGATGCGACTCCTTTGGTGCCGCTTGAAATCAAGCACACATGCAAACACTAAGCATAATATCTGGCCTATATGCACATAGATAAAGTAAAGAATCAATCATGGAGCGGTATACCTTTTGATCGAACTCTTTACCATTGTCGTCAGGACCCAGATGATGCTTGGCTGGCATTGGCGTCGTGAAGCCTTTGCAGTCTTGCATACCGAACTTCTTCAGGCAATCTTTGAGATACTTCTCTTGAGATATGAAGATGTCGTTGCGTTGCTGTCGTATTTGAAGACCGAGAAAGAACTTCAGCTCTCCCATCATAGACATTTGATATTGCTCTTGCATCATATATCCAAACTCTTCACTGTACTTCTGATTGGTGCAGCCGAAGATAATGTCATCCACATATATTTAGCACACAAACAGTTCACCATCATATGTCTTCGTGAAGAGAGTGGGGTCGAGAGAACCAGGTATGAAGTCTTTGCTCTTCAGGAAGTATTTGAGTGTGTCATACCAGGCCCGAGGGGCTTGTTTGAGGCCATACAGTGCCTTGTTGAGCTTGTATACCATGTCAGGATGTTTTGGATCTTCAAAGCCAGGAGGTTGTGCAACATACACTTCTTCTTCAATCTTGCCATTGAGGAAGGCGCTCTTCACATCCATTTGATAAAGAAGTATGTTGTGATGATTTGCATAGGCCAGCAGTATGCGTATGGCTTCAAGTCTAGCCACAGGAGCAAATGTTTCATCGAAGTCAATGCCTTCCACTTGAGTATATCCTTGAGCAACGAGACGAGCTTTGTTTCTGACAACTTGACCATGCTCCTCTTGCTTGTTGCGGTATATCCATTTGGTGCCAATTATGTTGTGCTTCCGAGGATCGGGACGCTTGACCAGTTCCCATACATTATTCAGCTCAAACTGTTGAAGCTCATCTTGCATAGCTTGAATCCATTCAGGTTCCATGAAGGCTTCTTCAACTTTCTTGGGTTCTGTTATTGAGACGAATGCGAAGTGCCCACAGAAATTTGCTAGCTGAGTTGCCCTTGAACGAGTGAGTGGACCGGGTGCATTGATGCTATCAATTATTCTTTCAATCTGCACTTCATTGGCAACGCGAGGATGTACAGGGCGAAGATTTTGCTCTTGCTGATCATTGTCGTTGTTAGAAGGAATGTCTTCAGGCTGAGCATTGTCTTCATGTTGATCAGGTGCTGAGATGATAAGTTCTTCTTTAGGATGAGCTTTAGAAGGTATAATTTCTCCAGTTCCCATTAGCTTGATTGATTCACTGGATGGAACTTCATCTAGCACATTTGGCAGTTGCTCTCTTTGTGAACCGTTGGTCTCATCGAACCGCACATCCATTGTTTCAACCACTTTGTAATGAAAGAGATTGAAGACTCTGTAGGAGTGCGAATCCTTTCCATATCCAAGCATAAAACCCTCATGTGCTTTTGGTGCAAACTTTGAGGTGTGATGAGGGTCCTTGATCCAGCACCTGGCGCCAAATACTCTGAAGTAACTGACATTTGGCTTCTTTCCAGTAAGGAGCTCATAAGATGTCTTGTTCAGAAGCTTGTGAAGATAAACACGATTGATTGTATGGCATGCAGTATCAATGGCTTCAGGCCAGAATTTTCTTGGAGTCTTGTATTCATCTAGCATCATTCTGGCCATCTCAATGAGTGTTCTGTTCTTGCGTTCGACGACCCCATTCTGTTGTGGCGTGTACGGGGCTGAGAATTCATGTGTGATGCCCAAGGTATCAAGATATGTAGCAAGGCCAGTGTTCTTGAATTCAGTGCTATTGTCACTTCTGATATGCTTTATCTTGGCGCCATAGTTGTTCATTGCTCGATTGGCGAAGCGTCTGAAGACATCCTGCACTTCAGTCTTGTAAAGGATTATGTGCACCCAAGTATATCTAGAATAATCATCAACAATGACAAAGCCATAGAGACAAGCAGTAGTAGTAAGAGTTGAGTAATGAGTGGGACCGAAAAAGATCCATGTGAAGCAGTTCGAAGGGTCGAGTAGTGGTCATGATTGTCTTCGAGGGATGTTTGACCCTCGTCATCTTTCCTGCCTCACAGGAACCGCATAAGTGATCTTTCTTGAACTTGACGCCCTCGATGCCTATGACATGCTTCTTCTTTGCCAGGGTGTGGAGGTTCCTCATGCCAGCATGCCCAAGCCTCCGATGCCAGAGCTAGCATTCTGAAGCTTTTGCTAGAAGACATACGGCAAGCTGTGGTCCTGCTGAGAAATCTACCACGTACAAATCATCTTTTGGATACCCTTCAAATACTAGAGACTTGTCAGATTCCATTAGAACAAGGCAACTATATTTTCCAAATATTACGATCATGTTTAAATCGCAAAGCATTGAGACAGACATTAAGTTGAAGCCAAGGGATTCAACAAGCATGACTTTATCCATGTGTTGATCCCTTGAGATTGCAACTCTACCTAGACCCAATACCTTACTTTTACCAGTGTCAGCAAATGTGATGTGGCTCTTGTCGGATGGACGTAAGGTTGAGTCCATAAGAAGGCTTCTTTTGCCAGTCATGTGATTTGTACACCCACTATCAATAACCCATTCTGAAGACGCTGGTGTCGTACCCTACAGTGCAATTAGGGGGATAGGCTTCACGAAGAGCATTGTGAAGCAAAAACATTTGACGAGCCAGTGGGTTATGAAAGCTTAGATCCAGATTAGGACTAATAGGGAGAGTAGCAAGCGATTCAGGAACGAAGTACATAGTGAGACCATTCGGGCATTTGATCTTGCACCCTACAAGATGTTTAAGGTCCCCATCAATAGCGTCAGACGATTTTGGTTTTCTGCTGGAGACCTTTCCCTGCAAAAGAGAGTTAAGCTTTCTTAGCCACCCACATCTTCAAGGGTGGCTTAGAAGCAATAAGTCTAAGTGCAGCATCTGAGAACTTTGGCTTTGGAGCCCTAGCAAACAGTCTTGCAGGCGGACAATAGTACTCATAAGAATAAGCAGAATAGTTCTTGGTCTTATGAACATGGCGGTTGATGAACCGCTCTCATATTCATATGCCTGAGTATGGTTTCCCTGCAAAACATTTGCGTTAGTGCGACTCAGGTGAGTCCTCTGTCTGTATGAAGCCTTTGGACCGTATGAAGCCTTTGGTCTGAGGTTTTTCTTCTTCACGTGAGGTGTCATGATGACATTCACAGGAAGATTCTCCAGACACCTTTTCGGAACCCAGATCTTCTTCATAGGCGGTCCATTCCTGCAGTTAGTACCAATGTACCTGGCAAACACTTCACCATTCTGATTCTTAAACAGTTTATAGTTTGGATGGATCTGCTGAAGGTTCCTTTGCAGCAACCCACGTGGTTTTGGGGTACTGCTTAGGTTTCCAGTAAGAGCCATCAGCATTCATTTTCCTTACGAACCCAACACCCTCTTTCCTCGGGTTTCGGTTCAGAATCTTCTTTTTGAGGACATCACATAGTGTCTGATGCCCTTTAAGACTTTTGTACATCCCTGTTTCAAGCAATGTCTTCAACCTAGCATTCTCATCAGCAATAGCAGTGGTATCCTCAGCAGAGGGGTTAGTTACCACATCAACAGTTGGAGATATTGCAACAGTAGTAGTAGTAGTAGAACATTCAGCAACAGAAGTAGCATTATCACGCTCAATGCATTTAAGACATGGTGGTTCAAATCCTTCCTGAGCGGAACTGATCTGTTTGGCGCGAAGTGACTCGTTTTCCTTTTGAAGATCTTCATGAGCCGCTCTCAATTTCTCAAGATCTTGCTTCCTTTGAAGATAATCATAGGAAAGCTTTTCATGAGTTGTTGAGAGAGTTTCATGACGACTTTCAAGTTCCTCATACTTAACGTGAAGATTTTTTATGTCTTCAATTAAGGATTTAGATCGAGACATTTCAGCACCTAATAGATCATCGCTTCTGTCTAACAGTTTTTGAATATGTTCCATAGCTTTCTGTTGTTCAGTTGCAATTTTAGCAAGTGTTTTGTAGCTGGGTTTTGAACCACAATCAGAGTCATCGTCACTAGATGTTTGATAGTGAGTAGTGTGTGTGTTTACCTTGGCACCGCGTGCCATGAAGCAGTAGGTAGAAGCGGAGTAGTCCTTGTCATTTGCATCGATGTCGGTGATGAAGTCATTGTCTTCAGTGTTGAAGATGGACTTGGCAACGTATGTTGTAGCCAGACTTGCGACGCCTGAATCGGACTCCTCCTCAGACTCCACCTCTGCCTCCTCAGAAGCGGACTCCTCCTCTGAATCCATTTCCTTGCCAACAAACGCACGTGCCTTGCCAGATGAGCTCTTCTTGTGTGATGAAGACTTTGAGGAAGACTTGGAAGAAGACTTTGAGTATTTCTTCTTCTTCTTGTCGTCAGAGTCAAATTCCTTGCTCTTCTTCTTCTTTTTGTTCTCATTGTCCCACTGTGGACACTCAAAGATGAAGTGTCCTAGTTTCTTGCACTTGTGACATGTTTTCTTCTTGTAGTTGTGAGCAGAAGCTTCATCATTCCTTGAGCTTGATCGGGAAGACTTTCTGAAACCTTTCTTCTTGTTGAATTTTTGGAACTTCTTCACAAGCATAGCAAGTTCCCTTCCAATGTCTTCAGGATCATCCGAACTGCTATCAGATTCTTCTTCAGATGAGGAGACAGCTTTTGCCTTCAAGGCACGAGTTCGCCCATAGTTTGGACCGTAGATATCTCTTTTCTCAGAAAGCTGAAACTCATGTGTGTTGAGCCTCTCAAGTATGTCAGACGGATCGAGTGTCTTGAAATCAGGACGTTCTTGAATCATCAGGGCTAGGGTGTCAAACGAACTATCAAGTGATCTCAGTAGTGTCTTGATGACTTCATGTTTGGTGATCTCAGTAGCGCCGAGGGCTTGAAGCTCATTTGTGATGTCAGTGAGTCGGTCAAATGTGAGCTGGACATTCTCATTGTCATTTCGCTTGAAGCGGTTGAAGAGGTTGCGAAGGACACTGATTCTCTGATCTCTCTGGGTTGAGACGCCTTCATTGACCTTGGAGAGCCAGTCCCAGACCAGCTTAGATGTTTCCAAAGCACTCACACGGCCATATTGTCCTTTGGTCAGATGACCACAGATGATATTCTTGGCAGTAGAGTCCAGTTGAACGATCTTCTTGACATCAGCAGCAGTGACACCTTCTCCAGCCTTGGGAACGCCGTTCTTGATGACATACCATAGGTCGACGTCAATGGCTTCAAGATGCATGCGCATCTTATTCTTCCAGTAGGGATATTCAGTTCCATCGAAGACGGGGCACGCAGCGGAGACTTTAATTATCCCTGCAGTCGACATAGCTAAAACTCCAGGTGGTTAAACCAAATCACACAGAACAAGGGAGCACCTTGCTCTGATACCATTGAAAGTGCGTTATATCGACTAGAGGGGGGGTGAATAGGCGATTTTTATGAAAGTCTTCAAAACGTGGAAGTTATGAAGACAAACGATAGAAATAAACCTATTACCCTGCAGCGGAAGGTAGAATACACTAGGCAAGCCATAGTCAAGTATTCAATAGAGTGAAAGCACAATGACTAATAGCAGCAATGTAGTAAGGATCAGGTAGGAAGATATTGTGAAGCCACACAGAACACGCAGTCACTCAGTGAAGACAAAAGATAGTGCGAACATACAATGACTTCACAAGGAGTAACAGTAAGTAAAGGGAAGGGAAGATGAAACCAGTGACTCGCTGAAGACAATGATTTGTTGGACCAGTTCCAGTTGCTGTGACAACTGTACGTCTGGTTAGGGCGGCTAGGTATTTAAACCTTAGGACACACAGTCCCGGACACCCAGTCCTGAACACGCAGCTCAGGACACCCAGTCCTCACCGTATTCCCCTTGAGCTAAGGTCACACAGACCTCGCCCAATCACTCTGGTAAGTCTTCAAGGTAGACTCCCAAACCTTCACAGACTTCGTTCACCGGCAATCCACAATGTCTCTTGGATGCTCAGAACGCGACGCCTAACCGGCTGGAGGATGCACAGTCCTCAAGTGTAATAAGTCTTCAGATCACACAGACAAGAAGACTTAAGTGATGCCTAATTCTCTTTGGCTCTGGGTGGTTAGGGCTTTATCCTCGCAAGGAATTCTCTCTCAAAGGCTTCGAGGTGGGTTGCTCTCAAACGACAAAAGCCGTACTCTGAATCTGAGCAGCCAACCGTTTATGGTTGTAGGGGGTGGGCTATTTATAGCCACTTGGCAACCCGACCTGATTTGTCCGAAATGACCCTGGGTCACTAAGGAACTGACACGTGTTCCAACGGTCAGATTTCAAACTCACACGGCAACTTTACTTGGGCTTCAAGCAAAGCTGGCTTGCCCGACTCTGGACAAGATTCGCTCTCAAAGTCTTCACTCGAAGACATAGGTTTTTTTTAAGCATCACTTCAGTCATTCTGACTGGTTCTCTTGGACCCCACTTAACAGTATGGTGGTTCCTATGACTCAACACAGAAGAAAGAGAACTACGAAAGATCTAAGTCTTCGAGCTCCATAGGCTTCATGTGGTGTCTTCTCTTGTCATAGTCTTCAATGTGAATATCTTCATATACCACCTTTGACTTCAATGTCTTTATACATTTTTAGGGGTCATCTCTGGTAGGAAAACCGAATCAATGAGGGACTTCTACCTGTGTTATCCTGCAATTCTCACAAACACATTAGTCCCTCAACTAGGTTTGTCGTCAATACTCCAAAACCAATTAGGGGTGGCACTAGATGCACTTACAATGTGACGCTGCAAAAACTCTGCAAATGAATGCAGACTATGAGAACCAAGGGATTCTCCCACGGACATGTACCTGTGACAGCATTAAGGTGCGAGGGAAGGGGAAGAGGTCATATGCATTCTCAGAAGATTTTGAAGATAAATTAGTTTGAAGACATTGACCTCATAGTGCGAAGACATTCACTTATTTGAAGAGAGTTGGTTCCAGATTTGTATGAATCCATGAATAAGTACAAGTGAGGAATCTAACTAGCTGTGAAGCATAAGTGAATATACTTGGCATGATATGAGATGCAGACATGGACATATCCAGATATGAAAGTGAAGAAACTACTTTTGGATGAAGTGAATGGATTTGACGGATCAAAAAGGCAGTAAAAAGTAAGTTTTAATTACCGCTTGACGAACTGCTAGACGAGATGGAGAGAGAGGCCGAGCAGTTCAATCTCCTGCGCCCTAACTTGGCAACGGAAGACACCTACGGCGACGGTGGAGAGGACAAGGTCCGCGGCCGGCGTGAGGATGGCGTCGAAGATGTCGCGGCAGCTAAGCGCTTCGTCTCCGGCGTCGACGCGAGCTAGCGGAGGCGCTAGGATTTTGGTGCGAGGAGAGGAGGTGGAAGAAGAGATAATGACCGCGGTGAGGTGTGTATTTATAAGGACAGGGACGGAACAACGTTATTACGCAGGTGCCCCTGGCGGTTCACATCTGAAGGACACGTGGCATGCATGCAACTCATTGAAAGTTGTTCCATGTTCCCACGCATGCCTGGATTGTCGGGTGGTCGTTCCGGCTTCTCCGGTATTCAGGCAAAAATGATATGGCATAAAAGCAGATTTAAACATTTTTCTCTTTGTCTTCAGCTGACAAGGACTCAGAGAAGACAAATGACAGGTTTCAATAGAATGCATATGATTTGGATAGATAGACTCTGAGGTAGAAGCAAGAGGGGGTTAGGGTCCGATAACATTCACTTAGATCAAAAGATTCGAGCAAGAAGACATAGCTATAAGTGAATGTTATAGAGGACAGAACACAATTATATGTACATATCAGCATGAGACTGAATCAACATTGTGAAGATAAACTTGAAAACAAATCAATGTTGAAGACAAACCAAATGCGAAGACTATGCAAATGTGACGCTAATAAAAACACTTCAAACAAGAATTTGGTGGTGGCGTTACCCACCGTATAGGAAGTATTAGACCCAGACACGGCGCACAATTAATGTGGCGCTCCGAAGTCAAATTCCACATTAATGTATTCACACTTAGAGTGTATGTATTCATTGATTGAAGATATATGTTACTTCGTGTGTTGCACATCTAAGTCATCAATAGTCATAAGCGTTAGGATGTGTGTCCAATCACAGGACATTTGAGGATTCTAGGATATTTAGCTCACACCACAACTTGCAAAACCTTTTCTCATCCAAGGGCTTTGTGAAGATATCTGCCAATTGCTCTTCTGTGTTGACGTGAATGATATCAATATCTTCCTTCATGACATGATCTCTGAGAAAGTGATGACGGATCTGAATGTGCTTTGTCTTCGAATGCTGAACTAGGTTGTTGGCAATCTTGATGGCGCTTTCGTTGTCGAAGTAGAGTGGCACTTGCTTCAGATGAATGCCATAGTCTTTGAGCGTTTGCTTCATCCACAGAAGCTGAGCGCAGCAAGATCCAGCAGCAATGTATTCAGATTCAGCAGTGGAGAGAGACACACAGTTCTGCTTCTTTGAAGACCAACAGACAAGAGATCGTCCAAGAAAGTGACATGTGCCTGATGTAGACTTGCGATCAACCTTGTCACCAGCATAATCAGCATCTGAGAATCCAACTAGATCAAACTCTGAGCCCTTAGGATACCATAATCCTAGAGTTGGGGTGTAAGCCAAATATCGAAGAATTCGCTTCACAGCTAAGTGATGTGACTCCTTTGGTGCCGCTTGGAATCGGGCACACATGCAAACGCTAAGCATTATATCTGGCCTAGATGCACACAAGTAGAGTAAAAAACCAATCATGGAGCGGTATACCTTTTGATCGAACTCTTTACCATTGTCGTCGGGACCCAGATGACTTTTGGTTGGCATTGGTGTCGTGTATCCTTTGCAGTCTTGCATTCCAAACTTCTTCAGGAAATCTTTGAGGTATTTCTCTTGAGATATGAAGATGTCGTTGCTCTACTGATGGATTTGAAGACCAAGGAAGAACATTAGCTCACCCATCATGGACATCTGATATTGCTCTTGCATCATGTGCCCAAACTCATCACTGTATCTTTTGTCAGTGCAGCCAAAGATAATGTCATCCACATAGATCTGGCACACAAACAGTTCACCATCGTATGTCTTCATGTAGAGAGTGGGATCCAGGGAACCAGGTTTGAAGCCTTTGCTCTTCAGGAAGCCTTTGAGTGTGTCATACCAAGCATGACGGGCTTGTTTGAGAACATACAGTGCCTTGTTGAGCTTGTATACCATATCAGGATGTTTTGGATCTTCAAAGCCAGGTGGTTATGCAACATACACTTCTTCAATCTTGCCATTGAGAAAGGCACTCTTCACATCCATTTGGTACAGGAGGATATTGTGATGGTTGGCATAGGCTAGCAGTATGCGAATGGCTTCAAGCCTAGCCACCGGAGCAAATGTTTCATCGAAGTCAATCCCTTCAACTTGAGTGTATCCTTGAGCAACGAGACGAGCCTTGTTTCTGACAACTTGACCATGCTCATCTTGTTTGTTGCGATAGATCCATTTTTGTGCCTATGATATTGTTCTTGCGAGGATCGGGACGCTTGACTAGTTCACATACATTGTTCAGCTCGAACTGTTGAAGCTCTTCTTGCATAGCTTGAATCCATTCAGGTTCCATGAAGGCTTCAGCAACTTTCTTGGGTTCAGATATAGAGACAAATGCAAAGTGCCCACAAAAATTTGCTAGTTGTGTTTCTCTTGAACGAGTGAGTGGACCAGGTGCATTGATGCTATCAATTATCTTCTCAATATGTGCTTCATTTGCAACACGGGGATGTACTGGACGAAGATTTTGCCCTTGCTGATTATTGTCTTCATCTTCAGCATTGGCTTCAGGCTGAGCAGTGTCTTCAGGTTGACTTGGCGTAGAAATGATAAGTTCGTCTTCAGCCTGTGCCTCTGAAGGTATGATTTCTCCAGTACCCATAAGCTTGATGGATTCACTTGGTGAGACTTCATCTAGCACATTTGGCTGGTGCTCTCTTTGCGAGCCGTTAGTTTCATCGAACCGCACATCCACAGTTTCAACCACTTTATAGTGAAAGAGGTTGAAGACTATGTAGGAGTGCGAATCCTTTCCGTAACCAAGCATAAAACCTTCATGTGCTTTCGGTGAAAATTTTGATGTGTGATGTGGATCCTTGATCCAGCACCTAGCACCAAAAACTGTAAAGTAGCTTACGTTTGGCTTCTTACCAATCAGTAGCTCATATGATGTCTTCTTTAGAAGCTTGTGAAGATAAACACGGTTGATGATGTGGCATACAGTATCAATAGCTTCAGGCCAGAACTTCCTTGGAGTCTTGTATTCATCAAGCATCGTCCGAGCCATCTCAATGACTGTTCTGTTCTTGCGCTCCATGATGCCATTCTGCTGAGGTGTGTATGGAGCTGAGAACTCATGAGTGATTCCCAATGTATCAAGATAAGTGTCGAGACCTGTGTTCTTGAACTCTGTGCCATTGTCACTTCTGATGTGCTTGATCTTGATGCCATGGTTTGTCATGGCATGATTGGCAAATCGTCTAAAGACATCATGCACTTCAATCTTGTAGAGAATTATATGCACCCAGGTATATCTTGAGTAATCATCAACAATGACGAAGCCATATAGGCAAGCAGTGGTAGTGAGAGTAGAGTAGTGAGTAGGGCCAAATAAGTCCATGTGAAGTAGCTCGAAGGGTTGAGAAGTCATCATGATCGTCTTTGAGGGATGTTTGGCCCTTGTCATCTTTCCAGCTTCGCAGGCACCACACAGATGATCCTTCTTGAACTTGACGCCCTCGATGCCTACGACATGTTTCTTCTTCGCGATAGTGTATAAGTTCCTCATGACAACATGCCCTATCCTCCGATGCCAGAGCCAACACTCTGAAGCTTTTGCTAGAAGACATACGGCCAACTGTGGTCCTGCTGAGAAATCTACCATGTACATATCATGTTTTCGGTAACCTTCAAAGACTAGAGATTTGTCAGATTCCATAAGCACAAGGCAACGATATTTTCCAAATATTACTACCATATTCAGATCACAAAGCATTAAGACAGACATTAAGTTGAAACCAAGGGATTCAACAAGCATCACTTTATCCATGTGCTGATCCTTTGAGATTGCAGCCCTACCTAGACCCAATACCTGGCTTTTACCAGTGTCAGCAAATGTGATGTGACTCTTGTCAGATGGACGTAAGGTTGAGTCCATGAGAAGACTTCGATCACCAGTCATGTGGTTAGTGCATCCACTGTCCATAATCCATTCAGAAGCCTTTGGTATCGTACCCTACAGTGCAGTTAGGGGATAGGCTTCGCCAAGGGAAATGTGAAGCATAAACATTTGACGAACGAGTGGATTATGAAAGTTCAGATCCTGGTTAGGGTAGATGGATGACTGTCAAGAAAACCAGGAACAAAATACATAGTAAGACCATTTGGGCATTTTATCTTGCGCCCCACAAGATGTTTTAGGTCCCCAGCAATAGCATCTGATGACTTTGATTTCCGGTTGGAGACCCTTCCCTGCAAAAGAGAGTTAAGTTTTCTTAACCACCCACATTTTCAGGGGTGGCTTCGAAGCAATGAGTCTAAGTGCAGCATCTGAGAACTTTGTCTTTGGAGCCCTAGCAAATAGTCTTGCAGGAGGTGAATAATACTCATAAGAATAAGTAGAGTAGTTCTTGGTCTTATGAATATGGCGGTTTGTTAAAACACACTCATATTCATAGGCCTGAGTATGGTTTCCCTGCAAAACATTTGTGTTAGGGTGACTCTAGCGAGTCCTTTGTCTATATGACGCCTTTGGTATGGGGTTTGTCTTCTTCCCAGGTGGTGTCATGATGACATTCACCTGAAGATTTTCAAGACAACTCTTGGGCACCCAGATCTTCTTCAAAAGTGGTCCATTCCTGTAGTTAGTACCAATATACCTGGCAAACACTTCACCATTCTGGTTCTTAAACAGTTTGTAGTTTGCATCAAAGAATTCATCAATGATAATCGGTTTAGCACAAGTGAAGCCAGATAAGGTAGATGGATCCACTCAAGGTCCCTTTGCAGCAACCCATGTGGTTTTGGGGTACTGCTCAGGCTTCCAGTAAGAACCATCAACGTTCATTTTCCTCTCGAACCCAACACCCTCTTTCCTAGGGGTCGATACCAGGACGCCCCAGAGCCTTGCGCTTCTCAGCCTCACTATGAGCTTGAACGCGTTTCTGCACAAAGTACTTCATGCGCTCTCTTGAGCCTTTAGCATCTTCATTCTTCTTGTGAAACTGTTCCTTGAGCTCATTCATCATCACCTTGAAGCTTTGAACTTCTGCCACACTGAGCTTTGCCATGTTCTTCTTGAACTGCGCCTTTGTAAGTGCATCTAGTGCCACCCCTAGTTGGTTTTGGAGTATTGACGGCAAACGTGGCTGAGGGACTAATGTGTTTGTGAGAATTGCAGGATAACACAGGTAGAAGTCCCTCATTGATTCGGTTTACCTACCAGAGATGACCCCTAAAAATGTGTGAAGACATTGAAGACAATGGTGGTCTGTGAAGATATTCACAACGAAGATTATGACTTGAGAAAACATTCACATGAAGACTATGGAGTACAAATACATAGTTATTTCATTTTTTCCTTTTCTTCTTTGTTGAGTCATAGGAACCACCGTACTGTTAAGTGGGGTCCAAGTGAACAAAGTCAGAGTGACTGATGTGATGCTCAACCAAATCCTATGTCTTTGAGCGAAGACAATGAGAGCAAATCTTATCCAGAGCTGGACGAGTCAGCTTTACTTGTAGCCCAAGTCAAGATGACGCGTGTGTTTGAAATCTGACCGTTGGACACGTGTCAGTTCCTTAGTGACCTAAGGTCATTTCGGACAAATCAGGTCGGGTTGCCTCCTGGCTATAAATAGCCCACCCCCTACACCATTAATTGGTGGTTGCTCAGAGTTAGTGCACGGCTTTTGTCGTTTGAGAGCAACCCACCTCCGAAGCATTTGAGAGAGAGATCCTTGTTAGGACAAAGCCCTAAACACCCAGAGCCAAAGAGTGTTAGGCATCACTGAAGTCTTTTTGTCTGCGTGATCTGAAGACTTGTTACACTTGAGGACTGTGAATCCTCCAACCGGTTAGGCGTCGCGTTTTGAGCATCCAAGAGTCATTGTGGATCGCTTTTGAACGAAGTCTGTGAAGGTTTGGAAGTCTACCTTGAAGACTTACCGAGTGATTGGGCGAGGACTATGTGTCCTTAGCTCAAGGGGAATAAGGTGAAGACGCGGTCTTATGAGTTGAATCTCAGCCTCCCTAATCAGACGTACAGTTGTCACAGCAACTGGAACTGGTCCAACAAATCCTTGTCCTCACCAAGCAACTCGTTCTATCCTTTACCTCTCTTTACTTACAGTTTGTCTTCGTGAAGTCTTTGCCTGCTTGCATGATCTGATTGACTTCACTGGGTGAAGACTGTTGTTGTTTGGCTTCATATTATCTTCCTTCCTGATCCATACTACCTAGTTGCTGATAGTCTTCGTGCTTTCACTTCATGGCTTACTTGACTATGACTTGTCTAGTGTAGTCTACCTTTCGCTGCATATCAATAGGTTCATTTCTACTGTTTGTCTTCAAAGCCCCCGTGTTTTGAAGACTTTCATAAAAGTCGCCTATTCAAACCCCCCCCCCCTCTAGTCGATAACTAGCACTTTCAGGTGGCGGCCCCGGATGCGATGCCGCGATCGTGGTCTGCCGTCTACGTGTGGTTGTTCTGAGCAGCATGGGCTGCGAGCATCCGCGTCGTGCATCGTTGTAACTCGAGAGCGAGCGGCAGCATGGCTGGGCGACAACCCCGGATGTGGTGCGGCATTCGTGGTCTGCCGTCTACGTGTGGTTGTTCTGAGCAGCATGGGCTGCGAGCATCCGCGTCGTGCATTGTTGCAACTCGAGGGCGAGCAGCAGCAGGTCTGGGCGACGACCCCGGATGTGGTGCGGCATTCGTGGTCTGCATGCGGTTTCCATGAGCAGTGCGGGCTGCAGGAATCCGGGTCATGCGGCATTGCATCTTGAGTATGGGCGGTGGCATGTCAGGTGGCGGCCTCGAAAGGTGGTGTTGGCGGGCTGCGCAGGGCGCGACGTGGAGGATGAAGGTCGGGGTTGGTTCCGCTGCATCGAGCGCGTTTGGCCTCGTGTCGTGTGGGCGACGAGGTTGCTCTCGACGTCGGTGTTGGTGTTAAGGCTTCTGTGGCAACGATGATGAGGGAGTGATGTCGAAGGCGCGACAATAGTTGCGATGGTCGGCTCTTCTCGGGCGTATCCGTGGGATTTTCTTAGCTGGTTTGTTGCTGCGAAATCGAAGCTGCAGTGGCAGACCTCGGTGACGAACGATGACGAGCAACATGTGGTTCGTTCGGTGATCTTATGCGGCGCCACACGTGCCTAGTTCTCCTTCACAGCTCTTTGTTGGAGCTGGAGCTGCGCTGTCTGGTCTGGTCGCAGGTGGCTGAATTTTGCGCGCATCTTTATATAGCCCCAGGCGGCCTCTGTGATGTTGGTTGAGTCGACGATTGCCTACGGCGAAGTCAAAGTCGTCTCCTCGAGATTTTGGTATGTCAGTTACGCCTCTAGGGGATCATGAGTGATGACGATGACACATATGTGCTGTCTCGGCCAGGCGGTGTGAGTGGAGTATTTATGTGTGCCGCTTAGTGGATGTGTTGGTTTTTTTGCCTGGTTTTCGATGATTAACTTGGCAATTTGGTTTTCACTCGGATTTCCATAGTTAACTGAGCAACTTTTGTTAATAAATGCAGGAATCATGCCTTTTTAATATAAAAAATGTAACGTCTTTTGGATTTTTTAAAGTCATTTTTTTAGACCTAACCAAGTTTGTAGAAAAAATAATCAATATCTAGAATACCAAATCAATACAATGCAATGCTATGTTTTATGATGGATTCCATATCATTGGATATCATTGATTTGATATTGTAAATATCGATAATTTTCTCTATACACTTGGTGAAAGTTTACAAAGTTTCACTTAGGACAAAACTAACATGCACTATATTGACATGGAGGGAGTACCATATGAAAATATATCTCTATAAACTTAATCAAAGTTATACAAAGTTTGACTTGAGATAAGACAAATGTACTACTCACAAAAAAAACAAATATACACATGAACAAGGATATTTTTGGCAGAATGACTAGTGAAACATGGAAGGCCCGAAAGACAGATGGAAGATAAAACAACCAAAGTTTAAGAGGTAACTCTTGGCTTTGGCAGCTTTTTGATCAATATATTCAGGTGGGGAGGGATCCCCTCCCCCGATGACCGTTCAAAAAAAAGACAGATGGAAGACAGTGGATGTGTGTAACGCGATGTTTGGTACAGTTGGTTAGGAGCAATATGGCTCCAAATCCAAAGTGCTGGCTGTGGTTCGTTTTCCTTTGTACAGGAGTAAAACGATGCACATCTGTACGTATGAAATTACAGAGATTCATCACTCAATGGCACAAATCCATGTCCTAGAGTGAGCCCTGGATCCATCTTCTCACCTGGAAAAGGCAGAGGACGGCCTAAAGGCCATGCAGACCGGTGGATCAATTCTCAGGATGGACAGAACAGCAGATGGAATGCTCCATATCCCATCCCCACAGATCAGCCCGGACGCCACTGCCACCGCATAATCATCAGCACCCCTCCGGTTCAACTTCTGCCACACGAACAAGATTACCGTCCCAATTAACATGTCCACGCCGAAGAACGCGCCAATGTAGAACGGCACAGCCATCGCCATTGGTATGGGGATGAACCTCGACGCACTGGCGGGCGTCACGTCCCTCAGGAGATTGACGGCCATCGCGGCCAAGAAGAATGCGCAACAAATCTCGAGGCAGTGCTGGGGCAGAGCGGCAATGCCTTCGACCCCAAGAATGGCCATCTCCCTGAAGATGATGGCGAACGGAGCCTTGTACTCACCATCAGGGTCACCAATATCGAAGGCTGCCCAGAAGAGCCACAGTGTGAGCGGAGCTATGACGCATCCGAGCACGACGCCAGTTAGCTGGGAGATGAACATTGAACGTGGTGAAGAGAGGGTGAGGTAGCCGCACTTGAAGTCCTGCATCAGATCTGCCGCAGAGCAGGCAATGGACATGATTATGCCGCATGCTGCAAGGCCAGCAATGACGCCACCATCGCTGCTACCGACGAGCGAGGCGAATATAAAGAGGGCAATCTTGCCATAGGTGGGTGCAAGGTTCAAGTTTGTGAGGCCCATCCCGTAGGAGTTGCAGAAGGCAATGGCCGGAGCAAGTAAGTAGCAGACAAGCACAAGATACCACTTCAGCTGGGGAAATATGGTGGGCACAGCTGCGGTGGATATTGCTGCAAGTACAATGTAACCAGAAACAGCAAACCGTGTGGGTATCCTATCTTTGAAGAACATCTCAATCTGAAGCTCATCATCCCTTGATTGTCTAGAGTTCTTATTATCTGAAAAATATGAAGAAATGATTCAAGATGATATCTTGCAAGCAAATACAGTAACTAACACAACTGTACTACAAGGAAATGAATTACTGAAGAATAATTGACCTGTATTCTGTACAATCAATGCTCTTAGGCAACAAATTCAAGTCATAAAATGGTAAACGCGTTGAATGGGCAACAAAAATTGTACAACAAGAATTGCTGATGTTACCTTGAAGAGCATGAACAGGCTGATCACCTTTTTTTAATTGCACAATACAGATTTCTCTTGCAATGACAACAAAGATTTTTACCAAGTTGTAGAGGCCATCTCCAAGTATGATGGAAATGGCTACAAAAACCTGCAGGGATAAACATCTTTATGATATGAAGAAAATCAACCATGGCCATGTTACATTAATTTCATATTACAAATGATTACCCTAAACATCAAAAAAAAGAAAAAGAAAATCCACGTGCAGCCCATGTTACTTCCATGACACTGACTACAATCAAAAGGACAGTTGTTTGCAAAAAGAATCTCTTCAAAAGAAATGCTTCGGATGAATTTGAAGATAATTGCAGAGTGAATTTAGTGGAATTGCAACCAAAGAGAAAACTATCATCAACCAAATGAATCTGTGAATATAAAGAATATTACAGATATGATAAAATCCACCCTTTATATATAAAAAAAAGTACCTTGTAACCATATAGGCCTCTGAAGTCACTGCTACTAAGGTTATCTGGGTACCAATCGCCAGATTGCGTAGCGATAAATGGCCAAAGAAAACCCCATGATATGACTGACCCGAGAAAAACTGAGCAGTTAACAATATGGGGAGAAATAAGACCATATCCAACATAACTGGGATTGAAGTTGAAATAAAACCTGCCAGAATGTGATAAACATAACTTCAGACGACTGGACATTCTTAACTAGATCACAGATAATATATATCGTACAACTTATAGTCAAGCTCAAGTTTGAATAGGTAAAAAGCATGAAGTGTGGCAAACTAGTCATTGATGGTGTAACTTCTATTCTTATGTATTTTAAAAATGTCACTAGCACCGTAATAGGAAGATGCATAATTTGGGGGAAAGAATGAAAGTGAGCCTGTCAATTATAATGTATATTACTTGTCTGCGGATCTCAGATCCTCCCCAATGATAATGAAATCTTAGTTAACACAAAATGGTGAGTACATGATTTAGCAATAACATATGAAGTTCACATTCATCATCCACAGCTCATCCCAAGTAATCAGTCCACGTTCATTGCAACCACAATGTTAAGTGTGTCAGCATCAGTGTGCGTACAGAAGAGGGGGTGGGGAGGGGGGTGATTGGGTCATTGATGACTTACGTGTTCTTAAAAGCTGCAGCTCCAAATGTTGGGAAATTGTCAAAACCACAAGAGTCACCAACACCACTAAAGAACCACTTAAAGAAGCTCCAGGCAAAACTCAGGCTCATGTACTTTACAAGACAAAGGACTTTCTTTCTGCAAGGCAATACAATAAAAATGCAGAAACATGTGAAAAAGGGTATATACTTACAGAAATTAAAGTGGTGTATGAATACTACAAACAGCATAGAAAATTAGCAAGTCTCATGTATAATGTAGTGTCACTTGTGCTAAGAATTCTGTTCCGGAACCTAGAGGTTCTTATAATGCCCCAAATGGCCAAACTTACTACGAAATGTTTGTGGCCATTAGCTGGCTCGATGAAAATGGATTGAACAAGTTTCACACATCTGAATTCTCTATAAACCACCAGGTTTCTGCACATCTGTCCTTTTGGCACTGATGCCATGGAAGTGAATAGTGGAGGTGCTAAAACAGTATGCAAAGATGAATTATTTCCATCGCTCATGCATCTCTACTTCCCACAGGCTCCATTTTAGCATAAGTGTATTTCCTTTAGAGTTTAGAACATATGCATAGTCATATCTGGTGACAACAGACGCAATCACGCAAGTTTGCATGATTGTGTATCTGTCACTCACTGGGAGGCCGGGTGGGAAGATTGTTAATCTGGCATCATCAAGAACATGTCATGCATATTCTCGGGATTGGTTATCCAGTGCAGCCAAAATTCTTGTTGTCTGGAGTACGGTTGAAAGGCATGTAATTATGCATAAAAAAGACACCGTGTCCACATTCTCGGAACTTAGCTAAGTACTAATTGCCATACCCTGTAACATCAGCTTCTTGTTCTCCATGCAAGCTATTAATCATCAGTGCTGTAGCTGTCCCACCAGGAAATGCAAGCTTGTAATCAACCACCAATACCTGCAGCACTTGACTTAAGAAACAATAACATAAACGCGGACTTTAACTCTGTAGTCAAGGGTAATTTTTTTCCAGAATCCATGTTTGCAACATTTCCATACAAGAAAATATACCTTTCGTAGCATGACAATAGCAAACGGCCCGAGGAGAGCAATGAGGAACAGGAAACCGATCATCCAACCAAGCGAGGGATCTTTGACGTCTTCCACTCGGTTACCCGGATAGTCAGGCCCGACGAGCTCATACGTCTTCCTATCCATCGCGAAGATGTACGATGCCGAGCACCCTGCCAAGAACAAGAAGGGGAGGGACGTTCCGTAAAATAAAATACTAAATGCTCGAGAAATTCACGGCGACATGTCGCGGTGAACACTGCAAAGAGCTACTGGAGTAGCAGAGAGATATCCTGACCGCTGAACGCGAGGCCGCCGCACGCGATGGCGCAGGTCTGGATGACGGTGTTCTCCTGCCTGGTGAACGGGCTCCCGCGGCCGAACCCTAGCCTCCCGGCGGCGGCCCGCCAGGCGGTGGTGAGGAAGAAGGCGAGGAGGCCGGAGGCGACGTTGAGGGCCGGGATGACCCCGACGGTGAGGTTGAGGCGGTGGATCACCACGCAGAGCAGCGAGCCCAGCGCCGCCGCGACGGCGACGCCCCGGAGGGTGAGCTGCTCCCGCCATGGCGGTGGCGGCACGGAGGCGGAGGGTAGGAGGGCCCGGGCGCCGGCGGCGAGGAGTGGGGGGTATGACGTGGTGGCGCCAAGGGTTTGGATTTCAGCATCGGATTCGGATGCTGTACGCATTCTCATTTGGAATTTTGGAACTACTTCTCATGTAGGAAGTCAAAGTGGACTCGTGATCTGTATGCTCAACCAAGTCAACTGCACAAGCAAATCGTTACAAGAAATCATCGCAGCCTCGTGGTTGGCATCAGCAATTACGTATACTTTATTTATTAAGAAATCATCACATCTCTTGGAAGATTGCAGTCTTGTTCAAAGGACGGTGTTAGCACTAAAGTTTGTTTTCAAATGTGCCCACAATTCGAACCATCACAAGATATCTTAAACTTCTTCAAATGTGTGGAGCTTTGAGATTCGTCGGCGTCAGTTTAGGCGTGTGAGATTTAGTTCGAGGATAATCAAGCAAGTTCTGGAATGGTTTTCAGATCAGAGCCATCGAATAGTGGATTTCCTACTTACCTGCCCAGCTTGGCAAAGCGCACAAGCTTCTTTTTTTTTTGGAGGCAGAGCGCCCAAGCATATGCAATTCCCAGAGAGCCGTACCGCGCAAACACTAGATCAAGCAAGCAAAATGTGAAAACTGCAGCATTGGAAACATAAAAAACGCAAGACAACAGAGGGGTTGAGATATCAACAGAATGAACAGAGCTGCTGCTATTTTTGCCGCAGTATGATTTACACGTGTGTGTGAAATAAATATGTACACGATGCGATTCTCTTCTATTGTGGCATCCCAATAAAACCAACATTCTAGCTACAGTCTATTTACGCCCTAGGCAAGAGATGGCTTGAAGTACATGCACATCGGCGGGTCAATCCTCATGATAGACAGTATTGCAGAAGGGACGCTCCAGATACCGTCACCGCAGATCAAACCCGAAGCAACCGCACCTGAAAAGTCCTCCGACTCCTTGCGGTTAATCTTCTCCCAGACAAACAGGATGACTGTCCCGACAAACATGTCAATCGCAAAATACGCTCCAATGTAGAAGGGAACAGCCATGGCCATCGGGAGCGGGATGAATTTGGACATGCTGTCTGGAGTGACGTCCCTCAGGAGGTTGATCGCTATGGCTGCAAAGAAGAAGAAAGAGCAGATTGCTAGGCAGTGTTGGGGGAGGGCCGAGAATCCTTCGACGCCCAAAATCGCCATCTCACGGAAGATGACAGCATATGGAGCTTTGAACATGCCATCAGGATTGCCAATATCGAAGGCCGTCCAGTAGAGCCAAAAGGTGAGAGGAGCAATGACACAGCCAAGGGCAGTCCCAATCAACTGCGACACAAACATGGACCTTGGTGACGAGAGGGTCAGGTAACCAGTCTTGAAGTCCTGCATGAGATCAGCAGCTGTGGACACTATGGACATCATGACACCACAAGCTGCTAAGCCGGCGATCACACCACCATGCTGGCCAACCCATGAGGCAAAAATGAAAAGGCCAATCTTTCCGTATGTGGATGCAAGGTTCCAGTCTGTTAGGCCGGTGCCGTATGAGTTGCAGAAGGCGAGTAGGGGTGCAACAACATAGGCAGAAAGGACAAGGTACCACTTGAGCTGTGGGAACATCATTGGTACAGTTGCAGTTGAGATTGCTGCAAGCCCCACATAACCAGATCCTGCTAACCAGGGAGGGATACTGTCCTTTACAAATACATCATTCAGAAGCTTTTCTTCGGAAGATAATTCAGAACTTTCATCATCTGCAAAATAATAAGACATGAACAAGAGATGCATGACATGTGATATACTGGTAGCCTGGTAGGTGTACAGCGTACAGCAAGAACATTACCATCCTGAGCCCGGACAAAGGGAAGCCTTCCTTGCTTTGATCGTGCATTCATTATTTCCTTGATAGTAGCATAAATGATCTTGATGAGGTTATAGATACCATCACCAAGTATCACAGATACAGAGATAAAAACCTGGAACATGGGATGGAGAGACAATTTAGTTTTTGCGAAACATAAGCTTGTAAAGAGTTGATGAGTAAAGAGTGGTCAGTCTGTGAACAAAGAATAGTTTCAGAGTTAAACGAGCTGCCATCTATATATTATAATTCGCTAAGAACTAACAAAATTTCAAACAATCTGAATATTGAATAAACTTTTAATGCTTCCATCACAATGCCAGCTAATGAAATGCATAACAGCAAGGGAGTCATTAGTATTACTCCATGTTTACTTCAACAGCATATACAGATTTACTTGGCTAATTATTATCGAGTGGAAACAAGCCACAGTTTGTAACAAGTGATTAATCTAGTTCTAGCTCTACTACAAAAATCATAGGTGGATTGTCAAGCTGCAGCCTGCAGTATGGAATTAAATGTTGTTATAAATATCATGAAATCTTAAATCAATATACCTTGTATCCATAGAGTCCTTTGAAATCATTGCTTCCAAGGCCAGCTGGGTACCATTCCCCAGCTTTTGTGGATATATACGGCCAGAGAAAACCCCAAGATATGATGGCTCCAAGAAGTGTAGAGCAATTAACAATGTGTGGGCATATTAGACCACACCCAATATAGGTTGGACTGAAGTCAAAATAAAACCTAGAAAATATGGAACAGGTAAACTTTTAGTATGGGAAGGATAATCCATCTTAGATGATGACAAGTTCCACATGATAACTAAGTTATAGCAGTGGGAGGGATGGTTAAAGGCCGCCAAGGGGGCAAAGAACGCAAATTTCTTTGCGCCCTCAAAACTAAAATGTATATGCATTTTGACTTATGACTAGTTAACCTTAGAGGAAATGACAAAAACAAATTAAAAGCAATCTTACGTGTTCTTAAATGCTGCAAGTCCAAGAGAAGGGAAATTATCAAAGCCACAAGAATCCCCAACACCACTGAAGAACCACTTAAAGCAATTCCAGACAAAACTTATGCTTAAATACTTTCCAAGACAGCTAACTTGTTTTCTGCAACCATAAACAGAAGTTCAGTATAAATACAAAGAAACTTGGAACACTGCTACAAAGGAATCAAAGGTCATTGCAATTTAACGAGTAT
Source organism: Triticum urartu (assembly GCF_003073215.2). Lineage (NCBI taxonomy): Eukaryota > Viridiplantae > Streptophyta > Magnoliopsida > Poales > Poaceae > Triticum > Triticum urartu. The sequence continues at coordinate 436,868,097 of NC_053023.1, read as the reverse complement.
ATGCTGCATAATTAGCTGTACAGACAAGAGAACTGTTATTTTCTATCTTCAGATCCACCCTGCGTGCATAGGTTAAACATTTCATGTGCACTCCCTTTCCAAGCTATTTTAGTCTTTAGAGCACATCACATCATTCCTGGTCTGAATACATTAACCTCCATATATATAGATAAATAAAACCTTATGATCGACATTTCCTATTTGTGCTTTACAAGGAAAATAAGAGACAAAACTACCTAGCACATCTCCTCAGTAAAGTTCAGTCCATATAGGATACCATATCACCTAAATGCTAGTTAGATGGATAATGTGAGGTAAATACTCGGCTGAGAACTCACTTCCAACTTAGTAGATTAGTATATTACTGTGGCAAATACTTATACTTCTGTACACAGAAAAGGTGCCACTGGTCTTATTATATATATATATATATATATATATATATATATATATATATATATATATGCTAAACTTGGATGGTTAGAAGATGGAACCAAAAATACTTGCAGCAATAGGAAATACTCCCTCCGTTCTATTTTATAAGACGTTTTGGACAGCTGACAGTGCACTATTTTGTGTGTTGTCTGAATTGTCTAAACGCCTTATAAAAGTGGACAGAGGGAGTATATGCTAAACTTGGATTACCTGATATACCAGTAAAACTACCATAGGTAGATAGAAACCACTCTTTATTTTTGGAATTATTAATTTTGCATTTGTTTCTACAGCATAGTTTCGTGCAAAAGCCCAATTTATTACATCAGCAGACTACATTTCAGTTAACAGTTTCATGCATATGAATATCTGATCGTGTCACAGGGAAGAAAGGGAATTTAAGGACAACGCACTCAACAAGAAGAAACAATGCACATTGAACCATCTCTGCAAGCTAATTTATTTTTGCACAAAACTAACGAGCAAATGTATGTTTCTTACTCTGCAAGTTCAGCTCCAGAAGTAGTGTGAAAGCTATTTATCAACATAGCTGTAGCAGTTCCACTAGGATAGGTCAACTTGTAATCAATTACCATCACCTAGCAAAAACAAAAGAAGACATCAGTTTACCACACTTAATCAAAAAGAAAAGGTGATCAGATAACCATAAGATGAGTGAATACCTTGCGCAGCGCAACAAGACTAAATAGACCAAGAAAGCTAACAACAAACATGAATCCGATCATCCAACTCAGTGAAGGATTCTTAACATCCACCGCCCTGTTACCAGGATAATCAGTCCCGATGAGCTCATAAGTTTTCTGATCCATTGCAAGCATATACGACCCAAAGCCACCTGCATCAATAGAAACATCAATTGATATTGTGAGCTCAATGACAAGGGTGCGATTGCGAACAATCATAGCAACCCCTCCCACTCCCAACGGAACACCAAAACCGGCTATTTATGATGTAGTAAAATTTAACATTCCCTGCATCAAGATACATAATGGTTGGCATAGTGTGAGCTCGACGAGAAGCAGGCAAACTATCATTCGGCAATCCTCCAGACTCCAAAAGTACAAATGCAACACTATAACCCGATATTCATGATGCAAATTTGGCATTCCCTGCGCCAAAATAGATATCTCCCACAGTCATCATAATTCAGCGGTTCAGCGGTTCAGGCTACTAACACTTCCACGGTCGTCATAGTTCCGCAATTCAGGAAGGCTTCTAGTTAACTGGTCTAACCAAACGTAAGTAATAAGCAACCCAAAATCACACGGCAGAATCGCAGCTTCCCACCTAACAAGCAAAGCAATCTAAGTAACGTTGAGAAGACGTACCGCTGAAGGCGAGGCCGTAGCATGCGACGACGCAGGTCTGGATGACGGTGTTCTCCTGCTTGGTGAAGGGCTTGGAGACGATGCCGAACCTCTCGAGCGCCGCCGTCCAGGTCCGCACGAGGAAGTATCCGAGCAGCCCCGCGGCGACGTTGAGCGAGGGGATGATCCCCACCGTGAGGTTGAGCTTGTGCGTGATGAGGCAGAAGAGCACCCCGAGGATGGCGCTGACCACTATGCCCCGCACCGTGAGCTGCTCCCGCCACGGCGGCACCACCTCCGCCTCCGCCGCCGGCGCGGCGCCGCTGCCGCCGGCGAGGAGGGGCCCGGTCATGTCCGCCTCCGATCCCATCTTCCACGCCGCGGAGGCTAGTGCCGAGGCGAGGCGAACTTCCTCGGATCTCACGGATTCGGGGGATAGCTGGTTTCGTGTGGGAGAGGGAGAGGCGACGCCGACGAGGGAGGAAGGTGAGGACTGTGCGGAGGCGGGGAGGGTGTATTTAAGAGCCGATTTACTGCTAAACTAATAAGTGGTTTCGGATATGGCCACCGCAAAGCACAGACACCTGGTGTAGTACGGGGTCCATGACATGTGGGACCTAGGGTCGATGCCAATGCGGACCCACCTGTCAGTCCCGAGTTGGATTCTTCTTTTCACCCGCTTCAGACGTTCAGAGTTTGATTTTGATTATATTTTGACATGGTATACAGAGTTTGATTTCGTCTAAAAAGGCGTTCAAGCCGAGCGAGAGAGACGTGCCGGCGATCCACGCGGGGCCCATAACGTGCCGGTTGAGCCCACCACGGTAAAGGTTTCCGGGCCCGCCTGTCATGGTGGTCGAAAGGAGCGGGATGGTTCGAGCGCCGTGAATCTTGCTCGAACTTGGGGTCCTCGAGATCTTCTGTGGGAGTGTGAAAACGGCCCCCGTGCTGGCTCGTCGCACACGTCGGTGGATCTGCTGACTGCTGGGACCATGACAAAGAGGGAGAAGAGAACGAGCCGTGCCTGACAATTTCTTCGCGTCTGGTGTTGGGGACCGGGATCCGGTGCGGTGGCGTGAGGTTCGCTTCCGGCTTCCGTGTGGTGCAAAGGCGTACGCTTTCACTGCCGTCCCCGTAACATGCTGGTGGTGTTGGCCAGCCGCTCGCTGTCTCCCTAGTTTTTATACTACGGTCCACAGTAATAATACTTGTTTTTGTTGCGGGGACGGCCCATCTAGTTAAGTTAACCGTGGCCACACAGTTCTACCGATTGCTACGCTAATCTTGATCGAGCTCGAAAGAACTCAGGCCTTGATCGAGATCTTGTGGGCCCGGACGTAAGTGTAACCACACATGTACACTCGCTTGAACCATCAGGAAATGTGTATTATATCTTGTGGGGCTGAGTGTAATGGTATCCACAAATGTACTCATGATTTGGTCTGCTGCTAATGTGAACCATCGGAGCCAGAGTGCAGTGCCAGTACCAGCCGGAGGCTATGCGTTTGAGCTTGACCCTGATTTTTAAGCTGAGCACGAGTTCCTCGCTTCTGGCGGTTGGTTAGCTTAACCATGATCTTACGGCCGTTTTAATTGCTTCGCGCTTCTGGCGGTTGCTTAGCTTAACCGAGTTTTTTAGACCGGACTCTTCCACACCAAGAAAAGAAAGGTTAATCCGTGTTCGCATACGTACACGTCACCATATACCTCTAACACCGAGGGTGATGCACCGCAATTCACGTTGAAGGAGACCCGTTCGAAAGCGCAGTACGCAAGCAATCCGATGGACGCTTTTGTACACTCGAAACCCCACACGCCCGGGAAAGACCCCGTCAGGACGCGTTGCGGCTATGGATGCTGAAATATGGGATGGGCTTTAGACCCATCTAGCAATTTCTAAAAATCTCTAAGGGCCCATATGGGTTTATTGGCATTAGGTGTAGCGGAAAGTTTAGTCTCACCTCATTAGTGGAGAAGGAGTTGGACCTCTTTATAAGGGATTGTCTTCCACATACTATTGAAGCTTGAGAATAGAAGAGGCCCTCGCACACTCCTCCTCTGCCGCCCGCCACGCCGCGGGTTGCGAGAATGAGCCGAGCCGAGCTCACACCTACGCGCTTAATTTTGCCAGTCACTAACGGAGAGTTTCTGACAGCCGTGGAGGACGTCACTGCTGCGGCGGCTTCTGCCTGGCCTACTGGAAGGTCACCGGTGTAGGAATTTTTCGGAAAGTGGCTTTGCCGCTGCACTGAAAAACGCATAAGTTTACCGATACGTATTTTAAGCGTTGGCAGACTAAGACTACTTTATGGCTCACGGCTATGAACGTGTTCTGGGACCGGTGTCTCCACAGGAACGATTGCTCCTGAACAGGAGAAGGCGTTCACGGAGGCCACACCGTTGTGTTTCTCGAAACAGTTCTTAGCGTGATCGGAGATAAATTGGTCGACGCATATTTACATGTGCATGTCGCCAGGGACTTGTGGGAGGCACTCGAATCTAAGTTCGAGGCCACCGATGTCGGGAGCGAGATGCATATTATAGAGCAGTTCCACGATTACAAGATGCTTAAAAACCGTCCTGTATTGGAGCAGGCTCATGAGATAATATGCATCGTTAAGAAGTTTGAGCTTCTTAAGTGTGATTTACCGGGAAAGTTTTATCGCATGTTGCATAATCACTAAGCTCCCTAATTCCTGAAGGAACTTTGTCACCACTCTGAAACATCAGAGGCGTGATTTCTCTGTGGAGGATGCCATTGGCCACCTGGGTGTTGACCAGAATTCAAGGGCAACTTCGAAGGGATTAAGGGATACGTTGTGGGCTAGATGACCAAGAGTCGTCGCGGCAAGCTCTACATCGACGATGCAGGCTGAGGCCCCGAGGTCGGCTCAATTGAGTACGGGTACCGGGTCCCCTTCGACGGAATCCACGTCTTCATCGGCAAAATCGGCGAGCCGGGCCCTGAGCCGGACATCTGCACCGACATCATCGAGACGGCTCAACGTGCAAGACCCGCCCGAGTTCAGCCTGCCGTGAAATGTGCCTTCATGGGATTCATCCATGGAGCAGAATTTGAGGAAGGATACGTGTCTGGCGGTGAGACAGAGATCTACTCTGATGGTGAGTCGTCCACGGGCGAGACTACTTCGTTGTATCAACTGCAGGACGGCAAGCTTGGGGGTTGTTCCGATGGCGACAGTATTCCGGACCCCTATGAGCCGCCGAACCGGGTCACGATTTTCATGGCCGGTACACAGCCAGTGCAGAATTCTTCGACTGCAGCGGCAATGGTTTCCGGGTCAGCAGCAGCAATGGCAGCTGGGCAGGAGGCCCTGTGCACCCACCAGCTCAACTTTTGGCTGATTTGCTCGATAATTTAACAACATTGTTAGCAGCAAATGTTAACACGGCGAATCAAGATCGGCATAACGCGGAGGTTGCAAAATTGCGTGACGAGATAGCGCAAGCCAAGGAAGACCTGGCGGCAGAGAACGCTAGGATGACTGCGGAACGAGCCACTTTGGATGCTCAGGCGCAACGAATCCAGACTGATTCCTTCCGGCTTGATAATCCACAAGTATAGGGGATCGCAACAGTTTTCGAGGGTAGAGTATTCAACCCAAATTTATTGATTTGACACAAGGGGAGACAAAGAATATTCTCAAGTATTAGCAGCTGAGTTGTCAATTCAACCACACTTGGATAACTTAATATCTGCGGCAAGGTATTTAGTAGCAAAGTAATATGATAGTAGTGGTAACGGTGGCAAAAGGTAACGGTAGAAAAAGTAATATTTTTGGTGTTTTATAGTGATTGTAACAATAGCAACAGAAAAGTAAATAAGCGAAGAACAATATATGGAAAGCTCGTAGGCACTGGATCGGTGATGGAGAATTATGCCGGATGTGGTTCATCATGTAACAGTCATAACATAGGGTGACACAGAACTAGCTCCAATTCATCAATGTAATGTAGGCATGTATTCCGAAGATAGTCATACGTGCTTATGGAAAAGAACTTGCATGACATCTTTTGTCCTACCCTTCCGTGATAGTGGGATCCTAATGGAAACTAAGGGATATTAAGGCCTCCTTTTAATAGAGTACCGGACCAAAGCATTAACACATAGTGAATACATGAACTCCTCAAACTATGGTCATCACTGGGAGTGGTCCCGACTATTGTCACTTCGGGGTTTATCATAACACGTAGTAGGTGACTATAGACTTGCAAGATAGGATCAAGAACTCACATATATTCATGAAAACATAATAGGTTCAGATCTGAAATCATGGCACTCGGGCCCTAGTGACAAGCATTGAGCATAGCAAAGTCATAGCAACATCAATCTCAGAACATAGTGGATACTAGGGATCAAACCCTAACAAAACTAACTCGGTTACATGATAAATCTCATCCAACCCATCACCGTCCAGCAAGCCTACGATGGAATTACTCACGCATGGCGGTGAGCATCATGAAAATGGTGATGGAGGAAGGTTGATGATGACGACGGCGACTGATTCCCCTCTCCGGAGCCTCGAATGGACTCCAGATCAGCCCTCCCGAGAGAGTTTAGGGCTTGGCGGCGGCTCCGTATCGTAAAACGCGATGAATCCTCCTTCCTCATTTTTTCTCCCCGAACACGAATATATGGAGTTGGAGTTGAGGTCGGTGAAGCTCCAGGGGGCCCATGAGACAGGGAGCGCGCCTAGGGGGGCAGACATTGTCGTGGTTCTAAGCCTGACAGTGATGTAGGGGGGTACGTATGGAGAGGCAGGATCTTAGCTGTGGAGAAGTTGTAAGCACGCAAGGTTTACGAGTTCAGGCCCTTCTCGGAGGAAGTAATAGCCCTACGTCTCGGAGCCCGGAGGCGGTCGACTGGATTATGCGTGTATGAGTTACAGAGGTGCGAACCCTTGTCTCGGAGGGGGGGTGGCTTATATAGAGTGCGCCAGGCCCCCGGCCAGCCCACGTTACCAAGGGTTCAATGTTCATTAAGGCGAGGCGTTACTGGTAACACTAGTAATAAAGTGCTATGATGACCATAAAAAGCTATTTAATGACCAACCGTTAGCGTGCGGAGTGACTTTAGGTCTCCTGGCCGTCGAGTGGTTGGATCTTGGTCGAGTGATTGCTTCTTGGTCGAGTGTCTTCGAGTCTGTCGAGTGTCTTCGAGTCTGTCGAGTGGAACACCTTCAAGTCGATTGAAAGGTGATTTCTTCTAGAGATGTCCTCGGGTAGGGTAGGTAGGACAGGTCCATGACCCTACCCTAGGTACATAGCTTCATCAGGCATGCCCCCACCCTCGTGGCTAGGGTGTGGGCCCCCCGGCCTTGATTCTTTCGCTAGTATTTTTTATATATTCCAAAATAATTCTCTGTTGATTTTCAGGTCATTCCGAGAACTTTTATTTCTGCATAAAAATAACACCATGGCAATTCTGCTGAAAACAGCGTCAGTCCGGGTTAGTTCCATTCAAATCATGCAAGTTAGAGTCCAAAACAAGGGCAAAAGTGTTTGGAAAAGTATATACGACGGAGACGTATCAACTCCCCCAAGCTTAAACATTTCCTTGTCCTCAAGCAATTCAGTTGATAAACTGAAAGTGATAAAGAAAAACTTTTACAAACTCAGTTTCCTCTTGTTGTTGTAAATATGTAAAGCCAGCATTCAAGTTTTCAGCAAAGATTATGTGAAAGGATCGAGAAGAGGTGTCTAGAGGGGGGGGTGATTTGACACTAAGTGCCAAAAGTTGCAGTTTTTAATATTCTTAAGTTTAAGTGGAGTTTAAGCACAAGTTTAACAAACACAATACATATCGAGCAAGCATGCAATGAGTATATGAGTAGCGGAAAGTAAAGCATGCAACTTGCAAGAATGTAAAGAGAAGGGTTTGGAGTATTCAAACGCAATTGGAGACACGGATGTTTTTGTCGTGGTTCCGATAGGTGGTGCTATCGTACATCCACGTTGATGGAGACTTCAACCCATGGAGGGTAACGGTTGCGCGAGTCCACGGAGGGCTCCACCCATGAAGGGTCCACGAAGAAGCAACCTTGTCTATTCCATCACGGCCGTCTCCCACGAAGGACTTGCCTCACTAGCGGTAGATCTTCACGAAGTAGGTGATCTCCTTGCCCTTACAAACTCCTTGGTTCAACTCCACAATCTTGTTGGAGGCTCCCAAGTGACACCTAGCCAATCTAGGAGACACCACTCTTCAAGAAGTAACAAATGGTGTGTTGATGATGAACTCCTTGCTCTTGTGCTTCAAATGATAGTCTCCCCAACACTCAACTCTCTCTCACAGGATTTGGATTTGGTGGAAAGAAGATTTGAGTGGAAAGCAACTTGGGAAAGGCTAGAGATCAAGATTCATATGGTTGGAATGGAATATCTTGACCTCAACACAAGTGTAGGTGGTTCTCTCTCAGAAAATGTGTATTGGAAGTGTAGGTATGTTCTGATGGCTCTCTCCACGAATGAAGAGTGGGTGGAGGGGTATATATAGCCTCCACACAAAATCTAACCGTTACACACAATTCGCCAAACTCGATGGGACCGAATGATTAAACTCGGTCGGACCGATTCAGCAAACCTAGTGACCGTTAGTATTTTCGGTGGGACTGAGATGCAACTCGGTAGGACCGATATGGTTAGGGTTAGGGCATAACGTAATCTCGGTGTGATCGATTACACAAACTCGGTGGGACCGATTTTGGTAATAAGCTAACCAGAGAGTTGGTCAGGCAAACTCGATGAGACCGATTACACAAACTCGGTGGGACCGATTTTGGTAATAAGCTAACTAGAGGGTTTGCATTGTAATCTCGGTAGTACCGATTGCTCAAACTCGGTGAGACCGATTTTGGTAATGGACATACATAGAGAGATTACAATCACATCTCAGTGAGACCAAGATCCCTATCGGTGAAACCGATTTGCTAGGGTTTGTGGCAGTGGCTATGACATCTGAAACTCGGTGGCGCCGGATAGATAGAATCGGTAGGGCCGAGTTTGACTTTTGGTTTAGGTCATATGTGGATGTGGGAAGGTAGTTGAGGGTTTTGGAGCATATCACTAAGCACTTTGAGCAAGCAAGCCATTAAGCAACACCTCATCCCCTCTTGATAGTATTGGCTTTTCCTATAGACTCAATGTGATCTTGGATCACTAAAATAGAAAATGTAGAGTCTTGATCTTGAAGCTTGAGCCAATCCTTTGTCCTTAGCATCTTGAAGGGGTTCCACATCCTCTAGTCCATGCCACTCCATTGTTGAACTTATCTGAAACATACTAGGTAAAAGTGTTAGTCCAACAAGAGATATGTTGATATTAATTACCAAAACCACTCAGGGAGCACTTGTGCTTTCAATCTCCCCCTTTTTGGTAATTGATGACAATATACATCAAAGCTTTAGATAAAGATATAGAGAATAGGAAGTAAAGCTTTGGAAAGACATGTAACATGCATAGGCTCCCCCTACATGTATGAAATCATGTGAATATTGAATATAGGAGTATGTGAATGTGTAAACATGACAGAGAAAGCAATGTGTTACATGTATCTTGGCTATATGCATCAGAGCAAATGATGTGAATGTGAGAAATGTACCTTCATGCTCATGAGTCCTTGCAAACAGTATGTACATCAGCAAGAACTTCTCATTCACATGACTGTGATGCATATACTTACCTTGTTGTCTTGAGTTGGCTTAGGATGGGATGAACCTGCACAAACAAGGTTAAATAACACAAATACACCTACTGACCAGAGCAAGCAAGAGAAACCACAAGAGAACCAAGACTGGGATGACATGTAGAGTGAGTACTAAGTACCACATTGGATATAGACATGTCCCCAAAGGTAAAGATATGCAATAAAATCAGAGATTTCCTTCCCTTAGATGTCTTGCTCCCCCTGAATCTGCATGGGATATTGGGAGAAGATAGGGAACAGAAAATCAGATCAACAAAAAAGGAAACAACAGAGCTTGAGCTAAAGCAAGCAACCAAACATGTCTTTACCCTCTTAAAGACATGTGACATCTTTCCTCTTGAATACCAAGCATCTGGGGTCTTTGATGATATTACTTTCTCCTAGTTGAGAAACTCTCTCCCCCTGAGTATTCTCTCTTTCTCCCCCTATAGGAAGGATTAAGCTTTGATGTGATCTCTCTCTCCCCCTTTGACATCAATTTCCAAGAAGGGATCTTCTGGACATGTGATACAAATGGGTTGGTCCTCGAGTCACAGAGCAAAGCAGCATGTCTAATATGATGCTGGTAGAGGACAAGAATCATTGAGTGGAGCTGGAGCAAACAGAAATCAGGAATAAGTGTCAAGTTGGTTTTCCTGTGGTGGAATCGGTGACTCCGAGTTGTGTGCTTCGGTTGCACCGAAAGATTTCGGTTGGGCCGAAGAGAACAAGCCGGTGTGGCCGAGTTCATTAGAGTGAAACCACTTGTCACCTCAGCTCACTAGACAAGTAAGATCTCACAAGGATATGTAAGGAATTTACTGAAAGATTTGCAATGAATTGGATGCAGAAAATGCAGAACAAAAAGGAAAGAAAAGAAACTAAAAGTTCTAGATGAGGGGAAACAAATATGCAAGAGACAAAAGCACGGAGAGACACACGAGAACTTCATCTAGAGATGGTCGGCGACAAAGTCACCTATGTTAGAGTATATTGACTTAGGAGTCAAGTGAGAGCACTTGATCATAGGTCATACTCATCGTTTAAGCTCAAAATGGGGTTACCATTTTTCGTTTAAGCCTTTTGATGTATTCACATCTTATTGAGTTGCTTTGACTCATGACTTGGAGTAAAGCTTCTCTAAGATGGAATAACATACCTTGGGTGGTGGTGTTGATCTTGCTCATGTAGTTGAACTTGTGCGGGTTGCTCAAGGTTGATGTAGTTTATCAAGGGTTGGGAGCACCACTTGGAGTTTGAGTTCATCTACCTACATGGGTTAGCTTTGCAAGGAAGAGCACTTGTGTATCCAAAATGACAATCATGAGACTCAACATAGAATTTGCCAAAGGATATGTTTGAATGGTTTCATGCTTCCTTGTCTTCAACCACCATTGTGTAGAGACTTGGTGATGTAGATATTGCTCAAGATGTGAGTGAGTTGCAATCTCATAGATTTAGATTCAACCAAGTACCTACATGGGTTAGATAACATGCAAGGTACAAATATATCCAAGACATATGAATAGCATCATAAGAGAAATATCGAGGATTAGTCATAGGCTCATGCCCCGCATATATCAAATGGAGTTCCTACTCCAAGTTTGAAGCATCAATGATGTTCAATTCACCTCTCAACCTGCAAAACACTTTCTCATCAAGTGGTTTAGTGAATATATCTGCCAATTTCTTATCGGTGCGAACATGCTTAAGGTTAATGTCCCCTTTTGCAACATGATCTCGAATGAAATGATGACGAACTTCAATATGCTTAGTTCGAGAATGTTGCACGGGATTGTGAGCAATATTAATAGCACTTTCATTGTCACATAGCAATGGAACATGTTTCACATATATCCCATAATCTTTAAGAGTTTGGGTCATCCAAAGTAATTGAGCACAACATGAACCAGCGACAATGTATTCCGCTTCGGCGGTGGATAAGGATACCGAGTTTTGTTTCTTGGAAGACCAAGACACAAGAGATCTACCAAGGAATTGACAAGTACCCTAAGTGGATTTTCTATCAACCTTGTCTCCGACATAGTCCGAATCGGAGTAGCCAACAAGATCAAAAGAGGACCTCTTAGGATACCAAATGCCAAAATTTGGTGTATGGATTAGGTATCTCACTATCCTTTTCACAGCCTTAAGATGACACTCTTTAGGAGCAGCTTGATATCATGCACACATGCACACACTTAGCATAATATCGGGACGAGAGGCACATAGATATAACAATGAACCAATCATAGAGCGATAAACCTTTTGATCAACTGGTTCACCATCTTTGGTCAAATCAAGATGTCCACTAGTAGGCATGGGTGTAGTCATACATTTGCATTCTTGCATATTGAACTTCTTGAATAAGTCCTTGGTGTACTTCGTTTGAGAGACAAAGGTACCTTCCTTAGTTTGCTTGATTTGCAAATCGAGAAAGAAGTTGAGTTCACTCATCATAGACATCTCAAACTTCTCCGACATTAGCTTTCCAAACTTCTCACTAAAATGAGGGTTAGTTGAACCAAATATGATATCATCAACATAAATTTGGCACACAAATAGTTCTCCATTAACCCTTTTAGTAAAAAGAGTAGAATCAATTTTACCAATTTCAAAGCCTTTTTCAATAAGGAACTTGGTCAAGCATTTATACCATGCTCTAGGAGCTTGTTTAAGACCATAAAGGGCTTTGTGAAGGTTGTAAACATGATTAGGTTTCTTAGGATTGATGAATCCGGGAGGTTTCTTAACATAAACTTCCTCCTAAATTTTGCCATTTAGAAAAGCACTTTTAATGTCCATTTGGTACAAGGTGATATCATGGTGATTAACATAAGCAAGTAAGATGCGAATGGACTCAAGTCTAGCAACGGGAGCATATGTCTCACCATAGTCCATACCTTCAACTTGTGTGTAGCCTTGGGCGACGAGACGTGCTTTGTTGCGAACCACTTGTCCATCTTCATCTTGCTTGTTGCGAAACACCCATTTGGTACTAATGATGTTGTGGTTGTTGTCGGGCTTCTCGACCAATGTCCACACTTGATTTCTCTCAAAGTTGTGTAGCTCTTCATGCATAGCGTTTATCCAGTCCGGATCCTCCAATGCTTCTTCAACCTTCATAGGTTCAATGCTAGAGATGAATGAGTAATGTTCACAAAAGTTAGCTAAACGAGTTTTAGAGTGAGTGATTCTCCCGGTTTGGATATCATTGTAGATTTGCTCGACGGGATGATCCTTAGCAATTCTTGCTCGAACTCGTGAAAGCTTTTGCTTGGGTCGGGTTGGAACATCCTCTTCATCTTGTGCTTCTTCTTGGCCTTCTTCATTGTTGACGTTGTCGTTCTCTTGTCTTGGTGGAGAAGGAGGTTGTTGATGTTCATCTTGGTGCGCTTCCTTGTTTTCTTCATCTTGGCATGTCCCACTTGTGGATGCTTCCGTATCAACTCTTGGTTCACCTTGTCGTGAGGTAGAAGCTTCCACTTGGATGGACGAGGTACTCTCCTTCACTTCCGTTGGATGAATCTTGCCAATGGACAAGTCTTGAATTGCTTCCGAAGGGTCTTTGTCTCCTACATCAATTGGCAATTTCTCTACTTGCGAGCCGTTAGATTCATCAAACTTCACATCTACCGTCTCTTCAACCTTTCGGGTGAAATTGTTGTAGACACGGTTGAGAGTTTGAGCCATAACCAAGTAGGAAACCTTCATGAGATTTAGGAGCAAATTTAGAACGACGATGCTTATCAAGAATGTAGCACTTTGAGCCGAATACTCGAAAGTATCCAACTTGGGGTTTGTTACCAGGTGAGCTCGAGCTCGTATGCCGTCTTGCCGAGTAGCTTGTGAAGATACAAGCGATTTGTTGCATGACAAGCTGTCTCAACCGCTTCCGCCCAAAAGTGCTTTGGCGTTTTGTACTCATCAAGCATCGTTCTTGCCATCTCGATAAGAGTCCGGTTCTTCCTTTCAACAACTCCATTTTGTTGAGGTGTGTACGTAGCCGAGAACTCGTGTGAAATCCCTTCTTTGTCAAGAAAGGTGTCCACATTTGCGTTCTTGAACTCCGTTCCGTTGTCGCTCCGAACCTTCTTGATCTTCACGTCAAACTGATTTTGGGCCTTCCTAGCGAAGTTTTTGAAGATCTTTTGGACCTGCGATTTGTCATCAAGAAAGAACACCCACGTAAATCTTGAAAAATCATCAACTATGACTAGACCAAATGAGTTACCACCGAGACTCTTGTAGGCATTTGGACCAAAGAGATCCATGTGAAGTAGCTCGAGTGGTCTTCTTGTGGTCATGATGTTCTTCGCGCTGTGACTTCCTCCAACTTGTTTCCCTGCTTGACAAGCACTACAAAGTCTATCCTTGTCAAATATGACATCTTTTATTCCAAGGATATGATCACCTTTAATAAGCTTATCAAGATTTCGCATACCAACATGACCTAGTCTTCTATGCCACAACCAGCCTTTAGAAGATTTGGTAATTAAGCAAGTTCTAGGTTGAGCCTTTTTAGTGAAATCAACAATGTAAAGATCTCCTCTACGTATACCGGTAAAGACCATTTTATGATTGTCTCTATGAAACACTTGGCAATCTACTTCAGTGAATAAGACATTGAAACCGAAATCCGCAAGTCTAGAAACTGAAAGTAAATCGTATCCAAGGGATTCAACGAGCATGGCATTTTGTATGGAGCTATCATGTGAGATGGCCACCTTACCAAGGCCAACCACCTTACCCTTTGAATTATCACCAAAAGTGACATATTTTCGAGGGCCGTCGTTTTCAGCAAGCTCACGGAACATATCTTTATCTCCGGTCATATGATCAGTACATCCACTATCAAGGACCCATTCCTTTCCTCCAGCCATGTAGCCGCGAAGATTTGCCATAAGACCAAAATGCCTCATTGCATCATCAAGATCCACTATCATCATCTTCATCATAGTATCCATGTTCAACATCATATTGTGATTGATCAATTCCTAGAGAGGGTAATTCATTAGATAAATGATAATCACAATGGTTACCTTTATGAATTCTAATAGCTTCGGATATGATATCGCTAATGATTCCAACATTTCCTTTAGCACGCATGAGATTGGTAAGCTCAAATAGACAATCACCAAAGCTAGGATCACTAGAGTTCATCTTACTCAAGGCAATAGACTTATGGAGAATTTCGTCTAAATTTTTCAAGGAATAATCTGGAAATTGTTCCTCAAGAAATCTCCATATGGTGTAGGCACACTTGAGAGTAGGCAAACATCTAATCAAGTTTCTAGGCAAGCCTCTAATGATGAGCTCAACAGTTCTAAGATTGCGAATCATGTCAATATCTTCATCCAGGGTAGGGTGCAAAGGTTCAACATGAGGTGCACAAGGGCTAGTAATGTACTTGTTCAAATGATATTCATTGAAAATCTCAAGCATTTCATTTTTTCACTCATGAAAATACTCTCCATCAAAAATAGGCACTCTATGTTTAAGACTCCCCAAAGTAGACACATCCATCTTCCTCCAATGGTGTTTAAACCAAGGCAATGGAGACCAAAGCTCTGATACCAATTGAAAGGATCGAGAAGAGGTGTCTAGAGGGGGGGGGGGTGATTAGACACTAAGTGCCAAAAGTTGCAGTTTTTAATATTCTTAAGTTTAAGTGGAGTTTAAGCACAAGTTTAACAAACACAATACATTTCAAGCAAGCATGCAATGAGTATATGAGCAGCGGAAAGTAAAGCATGCAACTTGCAAGAATGTAAAGAGAAGGGTTTGGAGTATTCAAATGCAATTGGAGACACGAATATTTTTGTCGTGGTTCCGATAGGTGGTGCTATCGTACATCCACGTTGATGGAGACTTCAACCCACGGAGGGTAACGGTTGCGCGAGTCCACGGAGGGCTCCACCCACGAAGGGTCCACGAAGAAGCAACCTTGTCTATTCCATCACGGCCGTTGCCCACGAAGGACTTGCCTCACTAGCGGTAGATCTTCACGAAGTAGGCGATCTCCTTGCCCTTACAAACTCCTTGGTTCAACTCCACGATCTTGTTGGAGGCTCCCAAGTGACACCTAGCCAATCTAGGAGACACCACTCTCCAAGAAGTAACAAATGGTGTGTTGATGATGAACTCCTTGCTCTTGTGCTTCAAATGATAGTCTCCCCAACACTCAACTCTCTCTCACAGGATTTAGATTTGGTGGAAAGAAGATTTGAGTGGAAAGCAACTTGGGAAAGGCTAGAGATCAAGATTCATATGGTTGGAATGGAATATCTTGACCTCAACACAAGTGTAGGTGGTTCTCTCTCAGAAAATGTGTATTGGAAGTGTAGGTATGTTCTGATGGCTCTCTCCACGAATGAAGAGTGGGTGGAGGGGTATATATAGCCTCCACACAAAATCTAACTATTACACACAATTTGCCAAACTCAGTGGGACCGAATGATTAAACTCGGTCGAACCGATTCAGCAAACCTAGTGACCGTTAGGATTTTCGGTGGGACTGAGATGCAACTCGGTAGGACCGATATGGTTAGGGTTAGGGCATAACGTAATCTCGGTGTGACCGATTACACAAACTCAGTGGGACCGATTTTGGTAATAAGCTAACCAGAGAGTTGGTCAGGCAAACTCGATGAGACCGATTACACAAACTCGGTGGGACCGATTTTGGTAATAAGCTAACTAGAGGGTTTGCATTGTAATCTCGGTAGTACCGATTGCTCAAACTCGGTGAGACCAATTTTGGTAATGGACATACACAGAGAGATTACAATCCCATCTCGGTGAGACCGAGATCCCTATCGGTGAAACCAATTTGCTAGGGTTTGTGGCAGTGGCTATGACATCTGAAACTCAGTGGCGCCGGATAGATAGAATCGGTGGGGCCGAGTTTGACTTTTGGTTTAGGTCATATGTGGATGTGGGAAGGTAGTTGAGGGTTTTGGAGCATATCACTAAGCACTTTGAGCAAGCAAGCCATTAAGCAACACCTCATCCCCTCTTGATAGTATTGGCTTTTCCTATAGACTCAATGTGATCTTGGATCACTAAAATAGAAAATGTAGAGTCTTGATCTTGAAGCTTGAGCCAATCCTTTGTCCTTAGCATCTTGAAGGGGTTCCACATCCTCTAGTCCATGCCACTCCATTGTTGAACTTATCTAAAACATACTAGGTAAAAGTGTTAGTCCAACAAGAGATATGTTGACATTAATTACCAAAACCACCCAGGGAGCACTTGTGCTTTCATTATGAACTAACCATATTCACAATAACATTTAGGTCTCATGTTTACTCATATCAATGGCATAATCAACTAGCGAGCAATAATAATAAATCTTGGATGACAACACTTTCTCAAAACAATCATGATATGATATAATAAGATGGTATCTCGCTAGCCCTTTCCGAGACCGCAAAACATAAATGCAGAACACCTTTAAAGATCAAGGACGGAGTAGACATTGTAATTCATGGTGAAAGAGATCCAGTCAAGTCATACTCAATGTAAACTACTACCTCTTGAGCACTGTGTTCCTTTCCTTGAAGAGGAAAGGAGATGCAGCAAAGTAGCATAAGTATTTCCCTCAATTTTTGAGAACCAAGGTATCAATCCAGTAGGAGGCTACGCGCGAGTCCCTCGTACCTGCACAAAACAAATAACTCCTCGCAACCAACGCGATAAGGGGTTGCCAATCCCTTCACGGTCACTTACGAGAGTGATATCTGATAGATATGGTAAGATAATATTTTTGGTATTTTTGTGATAAGGATGCAAAGTAAAATAAAAGCAAAGTAAAAAGCAAAGGAAATAACTAAGTATTGGAACATTAATATGAAGGAAATATGCCCTAGAGGCAATAAGAAAGTTATTATTTATTTCCTTATATCATGATAAATGTTTATTATTCATACTAGAATTGTATTAACAGGAAACATAATACATGTGTGAATACGTAGACAAACAGTATGTCACTAGTATGCCTCTACTTGACTAGCTCATTGATCAGAGATGGTTAAGTTTCCTAACCATAGACAAAGTGTTGTCATTCTATTAATGAGACCACATCATTAGGAGAATGATGTGATTGACTTGACCCATTCTGTCGGGGATATACCCCGCGGTATGACCCGGCCGGATGTATGACCCGGCCGGACTTGGTGACTCACTAATGACCCGCCCTGACTGGACGACTCACTAAGTGACCCGCCCGAGCCTGGCGACTTATGGGTGACCTGGCAAGCGGATCAGAGGAGCAACAAGACCCGGAGGCCCAAGAGGCTCAAGGCCCAGAAGACCGGCTTACGTTATGGTAGGTCGGCTTAATAGGAAATGCATAAGGAATATTCTCCTACAAAGGAAGCAAGACCCGGACTTGTATTCAACTTGTAAGAAAAGATAGACTAGTCCAAGTCCTACTAGGACTCCACATGTAACCCGCCCCTCTAACTTATATAAGAAGGGGCAGGGCTCCCCAAGAGGGGGGACAAACAAGAAGAAACAATCTCTAGGGCTAGAGACAAAGAGCCGGCTTACCGGCGACTCTCGTGATCATAATGAGACCTAGCCTCAAACAGGATGTAGGGTTTTTACCGGATGATGTTTCCCGGGGCCTGAAGCTGTCTAAATCCCTGTCTTGTGTGTTGCATCACTCGTCCCGATCAACCCCTCTCAAGCTACCGCCTAGATGCGTTGGCCTCGCGACTAAGTCCTGACACTAAGGACATCTGCCGTGACAAATCCACGATAGTTGGCGCCCACCGTGGGGGGCCGAACCTGGGTAAAACCTCACGTCTCTTGTCCCACTCAACCCCTCTCAAGCTACCACATAGATGCGCTGGCCTCGCGACTAAGTCCTGACACTAAGGACATCTGCCGTGACAATTCCACGACAGTTGGCGCCCACCATGGGGCTCGCGCACGGTGGTGTTGAGTTCTTGGAGGGATCTCTCTCCGAGGGATTGAGAAGTTCGCAATTCATCGGAGGAAGAAAATTCAAGAAATTAGGGTTACTCCTGTACGCCATCGCAAGTCGCTGAGATCATGGTTTTCATCTACATCAACTTCCGAGAGGATTGAATCATTGTAGCTGCTACACTCTCGGAAATTACGGCCAAGTACTAGTAGTTGCACGGTCTACGAGATCTGATTGATTTTGGAATAGTCCTATGTACTATTTCTAGTACGTGAGCTCTAATCAGAGCAAGTTTGGATTGATCAATTCCGACGCATCACGTGAAGACTCAAGAAGCATCAAGGAGAGGTTCCAGCATAACAATATGGTACAAGCCGGCTTGAAAGATACGATCCAGACAAGATCGGGTCTCAGAAGGAATCTGGCCTGTCCTGCACGATCGGTTGGAGATTAAAAAGAAAAAGAAAATAGAAGGGCCACGACCTAGAAGAGGCGGAGATGGATTCGTCCAAAACTACCACGACTCGAAGGAGGAAAAACGCGCCTTGACCGCTTCGTCATCTTCGCTCCAGGCCGCCCTCACCTCGTTGAACTACCGCAGGACGCCAAGTACAAAGAGTTTCAACCGATTACAATTAGTACAACTACTCGCTGGCCGGTAAGCTGGCCGGAAGAAAATTATACTCCCTACAAGTTTAATCTACTTCAGATTGTCTGGTGAGTTTCGGCGACGAGAAGCAAAATCAGTTTTTGGGTTCAAATCCCTTGCTGTTACACCCGCCAGAGCCTGGAGGGGCCAGCGTGACTAAAGACTAAGTAAAGAAGGTGATGATTTGGAGAAGGAATCGGACATGGATTGGTCAAGCCGTCAACGACCCGGAGGAGGATGCAGCTGTGACTGGCCCTGCCACCCGCCGCGGTGGCCATGGATGCAACCCGGGCTACCCGCGCCAAGCCGGCCGGCCTCCGCAGCAAACCACCACCACCGTCGCCTCACCAAGCACCCGCGGCTCTCCTCACCTCATTTCGCCGGCGCGCAGAGTTGCTGCTGCGGCCGCCTTTGCCTCGTCGAGCCACGGCCACCCCTGCCTCTGTCGCGCTGAGCTGCAGCTGCATTTGCTGTGCTACACCGCGCCGCGAGCCGCCCGCACGCAGCCACCGACGACCAATGTGGTCTGTCGTTGCCGTTGTTTTAAAACCTACGCGGACATGGGTTCTACAAATCAACTGTGACCCGGGCAAGGAGCGCTCGCCCTGAGCCGGATGCTATTTCGCCAGGGTCTTTTGCTCTATTTTCCATGTGACCGTAGCAACCGCCGTGGACATCTCACCTCTGTAGCTGCCGTGGTTCACCCGCGTTGAACGGATCATCCGTCATCTGAACAAATCAGCAACATTGTGCACCGGTGTTCGTCTGCCATGCTGCTTAACGGGCATCCGTGTGAGCCGCCGTCTTCGCGGCCTAGTTTACATTAACACAACGCGGCCGACTTTCCCATCTGCACCAGCTTACAATGCCACGGCCGACTCATTTGTTGTCCGGGCGAATCAGGTGATATCCCTTTAAGTATAATTTTGGCACATATTATTTTTTGTCAAAGAACAATTACTTTGGTCTGTGGTATTTTTTCGTAGGACCATTATTCATTACAAAGGTGTCGCATAAGGGGCGCGCGCCGACATCACTTTTATACTAGCGTTTATTAAACCGCTGAGGCCGCATTGAGCCGCCCCTGCTATGATGAGACGCCCCGTTGAGCCGCCCGGCGCTACGCGCCTCTGCCGTGTCTCATCCTTGTGGCCTTCTCGACCGCCATTACTTCTAAGCCGTTGCAACTGTTTGCTGGTCTGCCTGAACCGCCGAGATTATATTTAGCCACCTCTAACGCGGCATACAGATCATCTGTCATTCACAAACATTAGGTGATATCTATCTAAATTTATCTTATTAGACACTTATTATTTTCTGTCAAAGAACAATTACTCTGCCCTGTGACATTTTTACACAGGACAATTGTTTCATGCCTTTATACTACGGATGCACTTCGGCTGTGCTGCATAGCTACGCGGACATGTGTGTTGCATCAACACATCGGCTGACTCGCCCGTCCGCACCGCCTTATAACGCCACAGACGACTTGCCTGTCCGCCCTTGAGGACCGGTTCACGCGTCCACACCAGATTACAACGTAGATGACAACTTGCTCGTCTGCACCGGCTTACAACGCTGCGGCCGGCTCATCTGTATGCTCAAGTTG
Organism: Triticum urartu; assembly: GCF_003073215.2. Classification (NCBI taxonomy): domain Eukaryota; kingdom Viridiplantae; phylum Streptophyta; class Magnoliopsida; order Poales; family Poaceae; genus Triticum; species Triticum urartu. The sequence continues at coordinate 436,847,439 of NC_053023.1, read as the reverse complement.
CCGCCTGTGCAGTTTAATCTACATCAACCCGTCGGAGCTGCGGTAAGCCGCCCTTGCCGCTTTGAGCCGCCGGGGTTATATTAAGTCGCCGGACTGCCTGAGCCGACGGAACTATATTGAGTCCCTAGTCTTCCTGAGCTACCTCTGTCACGTTAAACGGATCATCCATCGTTCAAACAAATCAGGTGATATTCATCCAAGTTTGTTTTATTAGCACATGTTGTTTTTGTCAAAGAACAAGTTTGACTTTGCCTTGGTCTGCAATATTGTTTATGCAGGGCAATTATTTATGACAAAAAGTGATATTATACCGCGGAGATGGAGGCACACAAACATCTTTAGGCACATGTGGCTGTCGTTACTCAACGGACTCCCGCACCGGCTTACAACGTCGTGGCCGTCTCTCGCGACCACGCCGGCTTACAACAAGGAGGACAACTTGCCCGTCCGCACCGGCTTACAACCCCACGGCCGGTTCATCTATCTATGCCGCCTATGATGTTACGGTCGTCTTTACCGTCCGTCTCTCGCGGCCTGGTTTACATCGGCACACCGGGCTGCACTTATCTGGATGAGCTGTTTATTGAGTATGAGCGAGTCACTACTTGGGAAGCCCGGTTTTCTTCCAACAAACTGGAGGCAAATTATCATATATTATCAGCTGCCGTTTGCACTGGATGGTTCAATGGGCAGGCGCACGAGTCGCCGCCACTACAGTTTGGTTAACTTCGAACAACCAGTTAGAAGGAGCCATTGGCCGAGTTGCTGACACGGCTCATACGGGATCATTTATAACCCGCCGCAGTCACCTCAACCTTCTGTGGGTTCACATCGCGCTATCAATGCGCCGATGATATACACCTTCTGCTCTGGTCAAATATGGAGAATCTCAAGCCAACTCCTTGAGTCGTCTTGAGACTCGGGGGCTCCAATGACATGACTCGGGAACTCTGAGTCATTGGAAGGAATGATAACCTGGTTCAGGAGGACATCGCCATATTGATGAAAATTTAAAGGCCATCAGAAAATTATCGGTTCAAAGTAAAGATTCCGGTTTAAATCTGGTTCAAGAGACATCTCTCTCCCACAAAGCTTTGAAGCTCTCAAAACTGGTTCAACATCCGGCTCAAGGTAAATTTGTCCCTTACAAAGCTTTGAGGCTCTCAATATCCGGTTTAAGAATTTCCGGTTCAAAAAGAATTAATCTCTCGCAAGTTCGAGTTCTCAGACAAATTAATGGTTACCAAAGGGAACTTGCTGCCATGATGCATGGTTCAAAACATGGGTATCCTGCCTTACGGCTTATCATATTATGGTCACTTGGGGGCTTCCTGCTCATCGAGCATAGCTATCAGTACCCTCTTGATCGGCGCAATGCCAAAACTTATATGGTCACTTGGGGGCTTCCTGTTCAAACATAGGCCGTATTCGAACCAAAGAGAACATAGCTGTCGATACCCTTTTGATTGGCAAACTGCCGAACCCACTTGGAGGCTTCTTGATCGTATCCGAATCATAGCTCAACCCCTTTGGGAATCGACATGGATCGTATTCGAATCAGCGTCGCTAAACAACTCTTAAGGTCATTTGGGGGCTTCCTGTTCAAACATAGGTCGTATTCGAACCAAAGAGAACATAGCTGTCGATACCCTCTTGATCGGCATCGCCAAAGCCACTGGGGGCTATATGACCGTATTCGAATCTTAGCTTAACCCCTTTGGAACGGTTTACTTATCGTATTCGAATCAGAAGCCACAAAATTTTGTTTGTTTCTTGTACAATTTTTTGCAATCGTAGTTATTTGACTTTGTCTTGAGACTTTTTTAATCATATTTGAAAGCATCTAGGGAGTGGCTTTGATTCCACCGGCTTAACCTTGGTCAATAAAGTTGTCAGCACATAACAAACATCATATGTGCCGGCTTTTACAGAATTGGGTTCTCACCCTCACTGCACAGGTCATGTAAACCGGCAGTACAAATTCAATATCACAGTGGTTATATGTGAGGTATTATGACCCGCCCTGCGGTAAACCGCCAAGGGTTCTTGTGATCTACTTGTGTGCAGGGTAAGACTACATTTGGGTGGTTACCCGCCCTGGATCTTGACATTAAGTCGCCAGGGCATATGTTGTTTAAACTCTGTGGAGGGTTTGCAGAATTATTACTTATATAAATGCTTTAGTCCAAGCTCATCACTGAAATTGGTGTCTCAAAAGGGTTATCAATTATTGATTTTCTCAAGAGCTATAGGCCACCGGGTTACAAAAATTCTGGCTTACAATGAATGTGCATTAAGTCGTCATCGGCCAAGAGCTGCCAGGTATTTAAAACTCCAGATTTACTTGTCAACCGATGAGGTATTCAAATCTTTAATAGCCAAACTGGCTGGATTTTCATGATGATAGTGAATGATTGAGGTTTTCATACCGGATTATATTATTCAAATCTTGAATAGCCAACATGGCTGGATTTCTATTATGATTATCAATAACCAGTGTTATGATTGAGGTTTTCAAAGTCGCTTTAGCGCAACGGTTATTATTTTTATCAATAGATATGATTTATTCTACAATGGAAGGAATAGTCCCGAGTCGCCGCAGGCTTACGACCCGGCACTTGGGGGCTACATTATTCAGATTGGGATTATATCAAATATGCAAGTCCCATGTCACTGCCAGCATGCACCATTGCACTTGGGGGCTAATGCAAAGTCATTTTTTGCTCAACTTATTGAAGACCCGACTCATCACATTCTAAATGAGTTGGCCCTTGAGGGCTACCAATTGCTCCTGTCAAAAATTCAAGGTACACAAGCATTAATCCATTATATTGAACGGTCCACTATTCAGTTGGTGGAGTACAAAGCTCTTAACCTTGTGGACGTGGGTTCAAGCCTCATGGTGGAGACTATATTATATGATGTTATTATCAAAGTCCCAGCTCAGTATTATCTTACTAAGCCGGCCCTTGGGGGCTACACATTGCTGTTCAAATTTACATGGTTATATCTATAAAGTCCCTACTCATTATTGCATAATGACTCGGCCCTTGGGGGCTACACTGGTTGAAGTTTTCATGAGCATAAAGCAATTAAAGTCCCAAGTTGCTGCAAGCATGACAACCCGGCACTTGGGGGCTACATGTGTGGAATATTCAGTTTATATGATTGAGATGAATAAACCGGATTTCTTCAAGGTTGCAACATTTATTGGAGTAAGTTTTAAACCATCACTTTGTTCTGCTCAAGACTTGGGGGCTATAGGTAATATGGATATAAGGGAGAAGAATCTTCAAATTATCAGTTTTGAGCAAATCAGGAGGATCAAATACATAAACCGGTGTCAACAACAATTATGACCCGGCATCGTCTGTTTTATAATCCGGTAGTTTTTGGTAATGATAAACCGGCAAGTTTTACATCTTCAAGGCAGCTGAATATCAGATGAGTATTTGAAGACCAAAATTATTTAACCCGGTGCCTTGGAAGCCGACTCAAGTGGATTATTCTTCACAATATTTTTCTATGAGAAACCAACATCAGCAAATTGAGTATGAAGCTAGCTTATTTGACCCGGATTTTCTAGATGAAGGAAATGACAATTGGACTTAAGGATAATCATGTCCCGTTTTAGGAGAATATTTAAACCGGAGCAGAAGGAATTAAGGATGATCAGGTGCCGGCGTACAAGAATTTTTAACCCGGAACACAATCTGTCAAAGTTGTTCTTGTGTTTGTTTTACAGGATCAGTTTAACATGGATAAATCCAAATTAAACTGGGGGCTAATGTCGGGGATATACCCCGCGTATGACCCGGCCGGATGTATGACCCGGCCGGATGTATAACCCGGCCGGACTTGGTGACTCACTAATGACCCGCCCTGACTGGACGACTCACTAAGTGACCCGCCCGAGCCTGGCGACTTATGGGTGACCTGGCAAGCGGATCAGAGGAGCGACAAGACCCGGAGGCCCAAGAGGCTCAAGGCCCAGAAGGCCGGCTTACGTTATGGTAGGTCGGCTTAATAGGAAAGGCATAAGGAATATTCTCCTACAAAGGAAGCAAGACCCGGACTTGTATTCAACTTGTAAGAAAAGATAGACTAGTCCAAATCCTACTAGGACTCCACATGTAACCCACCCCTCTAACTTATATAAGGAGGGGCAGGGCTCCCCAAGAGGGGGGACAAACAAGAAGAAACAATCTCTAGGGCTAGAGACAAAGAGCCGGCTTACCGGCGACTCTCTCACGATCATAATGAGACCTAGCCTCAAACAGCATGTAGGGTTTTTACCGGATGATGTTTCCCGGGGCCCGAAGCTGTCTAAATCCCTGTCTTGTGTGTTGCATCACTCGTCCCGATCAACCCCTCTCAAGCTACCGCCTAGATGCGTTGGCCTCGCGACTAAGTCGTGGCACTAAGGACATCTGCCATGACAAATCCACGACAGTTGGCGCCCACCGTGGGGGGCCGAATCTGGGTAAAACCTCGCATCTCTCGTCCCACTCAACCCCTCTCAAGCTACCACATAGATGCGCTGGCCTCGCGACTAAGTCCTGACACTAAGGACATCTGCCGTGACAATTCCACAACACATTCCGTTAGCTTAGCACCCGATCGTTTAGTATGTTGCTATTGCTTTCTTCATGACTTATACATGTTCCTATGACTATGAGATTATGCAACTCCCGTTTACCGGAGGAACACTTTGTGTGCTACCAAACGTCACAACGTAACTGGGTGATTATAAAGGTGCACTACAAGTGTCTCCGAAGGTACTTGTTGGGTTGGCGTATTTCAAGATTAGGATTTGTCACTCCGATTGTCGGAGAGGTATCTCTGGGCCCTCTCGGCAATGCACATCACTTAAGCCTTCCAAGCATTGCAACTAATGAGTTAGTTGCGGGATGATGTATTACAGAACGAGTAAAGAGACTTGCCGGTAACGAGATTAAACTAGGTATTGAGATACCGACGATCGAATCTCGGGCAAGTAACATACTGATGACAAAGGGAACAACGTATGTTGTTATGCGGTTTGACCGATAAAGATCTTCATAGAATATGTGGGAGCCAATATGAACATCCATGTTCCGCTATTGGTTATTGACCGCAGACATGTCTCGATCATGTCTACATAGTTCTCGAACCCGTAGGGTCCGCATGCTTAACGTTTCGATGACGATTATATTACGAGTTTATATGTTTTGATGTACCGAAGGTTGTTCGGAGTCCCGGATGTGATCCCATACATGACGAGGAGTCTCGAAATGGTCGAGACATGAAGATTGATATATTGGAAGCCTATGTTTGGATATCGGAAGTGTTTCAGGTGAAATCGGGATTTTACCGGAGTACCGGGAGGTTACCGGAATCCCCCGGGGGATTAATGGGCCTACATGGGCCTTAGTGGAAATAGAGGGCATCAAGGGGAGTGTGGGGCGCGCCTCCCAAGGCCCAAACCGAATTGGTTTAGGGCAAGGGGGGCCGACCCCCTCTTTCCTTCTCCCCCTCTCCCTTTCCTTCCCCCTCTCCTACTCCTACTAGGAATAGGAGGAGTCCTACTCCTAGTGGGAGTAGGACTCCCCCTTGGCACGCCTCTCCCTGGCCGGCCGCCTCCTCCCCTTGCTCCTTTATATACGGGGGCAGGGGGGCACCCCATAGACACAACAATTGATCGTTTGATCTTTTAGCCGTGTGCGGTGCCCCCCTCCACCATAGTCCACCTCGATAATACTGTAGCAGTGCTTAGGTGAAGCCCTGCGTCCGTATTACATCATCATCGTCACCACGCCGTCGTTCTGACGAAACTCTCCCTCAACACTCGGCTAGATCGGAGTTCGAGGGACGTCATCGGGCTGAACGTGTGCTGAACTCGGAGGTGCCGTACGTTCGGTACTTGATCGGTCAGATCGTGAAGACGTACGACTACATCAACCGCGTTGTGCTAACGCTTCCGCTTTCGGTCTACGAGGGTACGTGGACAACACTCTCCCCTCCCGTTGCTATGCATCACCATGATCTTGCGTGTGCGTAGGATTTTTTTTTGAAATTACTGCGTTTCCCAACAGTGGCATCCGAGCCTGGTTTTATGCGTAGATGCCATATGCACGAGTAGAACACAAGTGAGTTGTGGGCGATATAATTCATACTGATTACCAGCATGTCATACTTTGGTTCGGCGGTATTGTTGGATGAAGCGGCCCAGACCGACATTATGCGTACGCTTACGCGAGACTGGTTCTACCGACGTGCTTTGCACACAGGTGGTTGGCGGGTGTCAGTTTCTCCAACTTCAATTGAACCGAGTGTGGCTACGCCCGGTCCTTGAGAAGGTTAAAACAACACCAACTTGACAAACTATCGTTGTGGTTTTGATGCGTAGGTAAGAACGGTTCTTGCTAAGCCCGTATCAGCCACGTAAAATTTACAACAACAAAGTAGAGGACATCTAACTTGTTTTTGCAGGGCATGTTGTGATGTGATATGGTCAAGACATGATGCTAAATTTTATTGATGAGATGATCATGTTTTGTAACCGAGTTATCGGCAACTGGTAGGAGCCATATGGTTGTCGCTTTATTGTATGCACTGCAATTGCCCTGTAATGCTTTACTTTATCACTAAGCGGTAGCGATAATCGTGGAAGCATAAGATTGGCGAGACGACAACGATTCTACGATGGAGATTAAGGTGTCGCGCCGGTGACGATGGTGATCATGACGGTGCTTCGGAGATGGAGATCACAAGCACAAGATGATGATGGCCATATCATATCACTTATATTGATTGCATGTGATGTTTATCTTTTATGCATCTTATCTTGCTTTGATTGACGGTAGCATTATAAGATGATCCCTCACTAAATTATCAAAATATAAGTGTTCTCCCTGAGTATGCACCGTTGCGGAAGTTCTTCATGCTGAGACACCACATGATGATCGGATGTGATAGGCTCTACGTTCAAATACAGCGGGTGCAAAACAGTTGCACACGCGGAATACTCAGGTTAAACTTGACGAGCCTAGCATATAACAGATATGGCCTCGGAACATGGAGACCGAAAGGTCGAGCATGAATCATATAGTAGATATGATCAACATAGTGATGTTCACCGTTGATACTACTCCATCTCACGTGATGATCAGACATGGTTTAGTTGATATGGATCACGTAATCACTTAGAGGATTAGAGGGATGTCTATCTAAGTGGGAGTTCTTAAATAATGTGATTAATTGAAGTTAAATTTATCATGAACTTAGTACCTGATAGTATGTTGCTTGTCTATGTTGATTGTAGATAGATGGCCCGTGCTTTTGTTCCGTTGAATTTTAATGCGTTCCTTGAGAAAGCAAAGTTGAAAGATGATGGTAGCAATTACACGGACTGGGTCCGTAACTTGAGGATTATCCTCATTGCTGCTCATAAGAATTACGTCCTAGAAGCACCGCTGAGTGCCAGGCCTGCTGCTGATGCAACTGACGACGTTAAGAACGTATGGCAGAGCAAAGCTGATGACTACTCGATAGTTCAGTGTGCCATGCTTTACGGCTTAGAACCGAGACTTCAACGATGTTTTGAACGTCATGGAGCATATGAGATGTTCCAGGAGTTGAAGTTAATATTTCAAAAGAATGCCCGGATTGAGAGATATGAAGTCTCCAATAAGTTCTACAGCTGCAAGATGGAGGAGAATAGTTCTGTCAGTGAGCATATACTCAAGATGTCTGGGTACGATAATCACTTGACTTAGCTAGGAGTTAATCTTCCGGTTGATAGTGTCATTGACAGAGTTCTCCAATCACTGCCACCAAGCTACAAGAGCTTCGTGATGAACTATAATATGCAAGGGATGGATAAGACAATTCCCGAGCTCTTTGCAATGCTAAAAGCAGCGGAGGTAGAAATCAAGAAGGAGCATCAAGTGTTGATGGTCAATAAGACCACCAGTTTCAAGAAAAAGGGCAAAGGGAAGAAGAAGGGGAACTTCAAGAAGAACAACAAGCAAGTTGCTGATCAGGAGAAGAAACCCAAGTCTGGACCTAAGCCTGAGACTGAGTGCTTCTACTGCAAGCAGACTGGTCACTGGAAGTGGAACCGCCCCAAGTATTTGACGGATAAGAAGGATGGCAAGGTGAACAAAGGTATATGTGATATACATGTTATTGATGTGTACCTTACTAATGCTCGCAGTAGCACCTGGGTATTTAATACTGGTTCTGTTGCTAATATTTGCAACTCGAAACAGGGGCTACGGATTAAGCGAAGATTGGCTAAGGACGAGGTGACGATGCGCATGGGAAATGGTTCCAAAGTCGATGTGATCGCGGTCGGCACGCTACCTCTACATCTACCTTCAGGATTAGTATTAGACCTAAATAATTGTTATTTGGTGCCAGCGTTGAGCATGAACATTATATCTGGATCTTGTTTAATGCGATACAGTTATTCATTTAAATCAGAGAATAATGGTTGTTCTATTTATATGAGTAATATCTTTTATGGTCATGCACCCTTGAAGAGTGGTCTATTTTTGCTAAATCTCTATAGTGGTGATACACATATTCATAATATTGAAGCCAAAAGATGCAGAGTTGATAATGATAGTGCAACTTATTTGTGACACTGCAGTTTAGGTCATATCGGAGTAAAGCGCATGAAGAAACTCCATACTGATGGACTTTTGGAACCACTTGATTATGAATCACTTGGTACTTGCGAACCGTGTCTCATGGGCAAGATGACTAAAACGCCGTTCTCTGGAACTATGGAGAGAGCAGGTTTGTTGGAGATCATACATACAGATGTATGTGGTCCGATGAATGTTGAAGCTCGTGGCGGATATCGTTATTTTCTCACCTTCACAGATGATTTAAGCAGATCTGGGTATATCTACTTAATGAAACATAAGTCTGAAACATTTGAAAAGTTCAAAGAATTTCAGAGTGAAGTTGAAAATCATCATAACAAGAAAATAAAGTTTCTACAATCTGATCGTGGAGGAGAGTATTTGAGTTATGAGTTTGGTCTTCATTTGAAACAATGCGGAATAGTTTCGCAACTCATGCCACCCGGAACACCACGGCGTAATGGTGTGTCCGAACGTCGTAATCGTACTTTACTAGATATGGTGTGATCTATGTTGTCTCTTACTGATTTACCGCTATCGTTTTGGGGTTATGCTTTAGAGACGGCGGTATTCACCTTAAATAGGGCACCATCGAAATCCGTTGAGACGACGCCTTATGAACTATGGTTTGGTAAGAAACCAAAGTTGTCGTTTCTGAAAGTTTGGGGCTGCGATGCTTATGTGAAAAAGCTTCAACCTGATAAGCTCAAACCCAAATCGGAGAAATGTGTCTTCATAGGATACCCAAAGGATACTATTGGGTACACCTTCTATCACAGATCCGAAGGCAAGACTTTTGTTGCTAAATTCGGAGTTTTTCTAGAGAAGGAGTTTCTCTCAAAAGAAGTGAGTGGGAGGAAAGTAGAACTTGTTGAGGAAACTGTACCTGCTCCCTTATTGGAAAGTAGTTCATCACAGAAACCGGTTTCTACGACACCTACACCAATTAGTGAGGAAGTTAATGATGATGATCATGAAACTTTAGATCAAGTTGTTACTGAACCTCGTAGGTCAACCAGAGTAAGATCCGCACCAGAGTGGTACGGTAATCCTGTTCTGGAAGTTATGTTACTAGACCATAACGAACCTACGAACTATGAAGAAGCGATGGTGAGCCCAGATTCCGCAAAATGGCTTGAGGCCATGAAATCTGAGATGGGATCCATGTATGAGAACAAAGTGTGGACTTTGGTTGACTTGCCCGATGATCAGCAAGCAATTGAGAATAAATGGATCTTCAAGAAGAAGACTGACGCTGACGGTAATGTTAATGTCTATAAAGCTCGACTTGTTGCAAAAGGTTTTCGACAAGTTCAAGGGATTGACTACGATGAGACCTTCTCACCCGTAGCGATGGTTAAGTCTGTCCGAATCATGTTAGCAATTGTCGGATTTTATGATTATGAAATTTGGCAAATGGATGTCAAAACTGCATTCCTGAATGGATTTCTGGAAGAAGAGTTGTATATGATGCAACCAGAAGGTTTTGTCGATCCAAAGGGAGCTAATAAAGTGTGCAAGCTCCAGCGATCCATTTATGGACTGGTGCAAGCCTCTCGGAGTTGGAATAAACGCTTTGATAGTGTAATCAAAGCATTTGGTTTTATACAGACTTTTGGAGAAGCCTGTATTTACAAGAAAGTGAGTGGGAGCTCTGTAGCATTTTTAATATTATATGTGGATGACATATTGTTGATTGGAAATGATATAGAATTTCTGGATAGCATAAAAGGATACTTGAATAAGAGTTTTTCAATGAAAGACCTCGGTGAAGCTACTTATATATTAGGCATCAAGATCTATAAAGATAGATCAAGACGCTTAATTAGACTTTCACAAAGCACATACCTTGACAAAGTTTTGAAGAAGTTCAAAATGGATCAAGCAAAGAAAGGGTTCTTGCCTGTGTTACAAGGTGTGAAGTTGAGTAAGACTCAATGCCCGACCACTGTAGAAGATAGAGAGTAAATGAAAGACGTTCCCTATGCTTCAGCCATATGCTCTATCATGTATGCAATGCTGTGTACCCGACCTGATGTGTGCCTTGCTATAAGTCTAGCAGGGAGGTACCAAAGTATTCCAGGAGTGGATCACTAGACAGCGGTCAAGAACATCCTGAAATACCTGGAAAGGACTAAGGATATGTTTCTCGTTTATGGAGGTGACAAAGAGCTCATCGTAAATGGTTACGTTGATGCAAGCTTTGACACTGATCCGGACGATTCTAAATCGCAAACCGGATACGTATTTACATTGAACGGTGGAGCTGTCAGTTGGTGCAGTTCTAAACAAAGCGTTGTGGCGGGATCTACGTGTGAAGCGGAGTACATAGATGCTTCGGAAGCAGCAAATGAAGGAGTCTGGATGAAGGAGTTCATATCCGATCTAGGTGTCATACCTAGTGCATCGGGTCCAATGAAAATCTTTTGTGACAATACTGGTGCAATTGCCTTGGTGAAGGAATCCAGATTTCACAAGAGAACCAAGCACATCAAGAGATGCTTCAATTCCATCCGGGATTTAGTACAGGTGGGATACATAGAAATTTGCAAGATACATATGGATCTGAATGTTGCAGACCCGTTGACTAAGCCTCTTCCACGAGCAAAACATGATCAGCACCAAGGCTCCATGGGTGTTAGAATCATTACTGTGTAATCTAGATTATTGACTCTAGTGCAAGTGGGAGACTGAAGGAAATATGCCCTAGAGGCTATAATAAAGTTATTATTTATTTCCTTATATCATGATAAATGTTTATTATTCATGCTAGAATTGTATTAACAGGAAACATAATACATGTGTGAATACATAGACAAACAGTATGTCACTAGTATGCCTCTACTTGACTAGCTCATTGATCAGAGATGGTTAAGTTTCCTAAACATAGACAAAGTGTTGTCATTTGATTAATGATATCACATCATTAGGAGAATGATGTTATTGACTGGACCCATTTCGTTAGCTTAGCACCCGATCGTTTAGTATATTGCTATTGGTTTCTTCATGACTTATACATGTTCCTATGACTATGAGATTATGCAACTCCCGTTTACCGGAGGAACACTTTGTGTGCTACCAAACGTCACAACGTAACTAGGTGATTATAAAGGTGCTCTACAGGTGTCTCCGAAGGTACTTGTTGGGTTGGCGTATTTCGAGATTAGGATTTGTCACTCCGATTGTCGGAGAGGTATCTCTGGGCCCTCTCGGTAATGCACATCACTTAAGCCTTGCAAGCATTGCAACTAATGAGTTAGTTGCGGGATGATGTATTACAGAATGAGTAAAGAGATTTGCTGGTAATGAGATTAAACTAGGTATTGAGATACCGACGATCGAATCTCGGGCAAGTAACATACCGATGACAAAGGGAACAACGTATGTTGTTATGCGGTTTGACCGATAAAGATCTTCGTAGAATATGTGGGAGCCAATATGAATATCCAGGTTCCGCTATTGATTATTGACCGGAGACATGTCTCGGTCATGTCTACATAGTTCTCGAACCCGTAGGGTCCGCACGCTTAACGTTTCGATGACGGTTATATTATGAGTTTATATGTTTTGATGTACTGAAGGTTGTTCAGAGTCCCGGATGTGATCCCAGACATGACGAGGAGTCTCGAAATGGTCGAGACATGAAGATTGATATATTGGAAGCCTATGTTTGGATATCAGAAGTGTTCCGGGTGAAATCGAGATTTTACCGGAGTACCGGGAGGTTACCGGAACCCCCCGGGGGATTAATGGGCCTTAGTGGAAATAGAGGGTAGCAAGGGGAGTGTGGGGCGCCCCCCAAGGCCCAAACTAAATTGGTTTAGGGCAAGGGGGGCCGGCCCCCTCTTTCCTTCTCCCCCTCTCCCTTTCCTTCCCCCTGTCCTACTCCTACTAGGAATAGGAGGAGTCCTACTCCTAATGGGAGTAGGACTCCCCCTTGGCGCGCCTCTCCCTGGCCGATCGCCTCCTCCCCTTGCTCCTTTATATCCGGGGGCAGGGGGCATCCCATAGACACAACAATTGATCATTTGATCTTTTAGCCGTGTGCGGTGCCCCCCGCCACCATAGTCCACCTCGATACACTACAAAAAAATACACTTCCATGATGATACGTGTTTGTCATAGTAGGTCGCTTTTTTTGTCATGCATGTACATCCATGAGAAATTTATGACAGAATCAAGATAGTCATACCTGTGCTGTCGTAGAAGTGTTCCATGACATTACCAAAATTATCATCACGGAAGTGTCCACTTCCATGATGATAAATCACGCGTCACAGAAGTGCTTTCTTCAAGGGTGACCGACATGTGGCATCCACCGTAACGGAACACCGTTAAGCTATCGGGTCCGGTTTTGGATCCGAAAACCCGTTAACAGCCCCGACCAATGGGGATTTTCCATGTGTAAAATCATCATTGGCTAGAGGAAACACGTGTCGGCTCATCGTCGGGACAGATGTCATCCACTCACTGGACAGAAGGCACCTATGATACATCGACACATGGCATGACCCAACAAGTTTAAATGGGTCGGCCCAACTAAAGGCCCACAAGATTTTGCGGACCATAATGGGCCGGCCCAGCTAAAGGCCCACGAGATTTCGCGGACCATAATGGGCTGGCCCAGCTAAAGGCCCACAAGATTTTGCGGGCCATAATGGGCCGGCCCAGGTAAAGGCCCACAAGATTTTTGTGTGCCATAATAGGACGGCCCTGGTAAAGGCCCACAAAATTCTTGCAGATCATAATGGGCCGGCCCAGCTAAAGGCCCACGAGATTTTGCCGACATTAATGGGCCGGCCCAGCTGTAGGCCCACAAGATTTTGAGGACCCTAGTAGGCCGGCCCGTTAATTGGCTGCCATATTTTGGGCCAAATGCCGGCCCATATTTGATCCGGTCTATTAATGGCCTGCCATGCTCCGGGCCTAATAGTGGCCCATATGAGATCCGGCGCGTTAAAAGCCTACCACGTTCTGGGCCAAATTATGGACCAGATCAGGTCCGGTCCTTTAAGAGGTTTTGGGCCTAATTATGGCCCATATCATATTCGGCCCGTCAACTGGACACTATACTTTTGGGCCCACTTGCTAAAGGCCCACTTAGTAATTCGGCCTGATATTAGTTTTGGCCTGTTAAGGGCCCATTTAACATTTCGGCCCTATATTAATTTCAGCCTGTTAAAAGCCCGTCATATAGTTGGGCCTAACTACGGCCCGGTTTGCATCCGGCCTGCTCGCAGCCGATATCTGATTGGGCCAAACAAGGACCAAGACAATTTTTCGGCCTGTTAAAAGCCCGTGATTTGATTCGCACAATCATGGGCCGGGGTTCATTTCGGGCTGCTGCCGTCCCGTGAGCTGATTGGCACGTTTCAGGCCCAACTTACATTATGATTGCATGACGGCCGATTATGTACCATAATTTTACGGTTTGGCTAGTTTACTGCGAAGACAGGATATACATACAGTAAAATAACTGCAGCATCATGAATAAGAAAAAACCTATACTATACAATAAAGAAATTACGGCATATTACATCCACTAGGCATCAAAGTTCGCCACTATGATAATAAAGCACAAGCAGACATCAGATTACATACACTGGGCATCAAAGATCGCCACCAGTGCAAATAAACACGTCGACAAAATAGTATACAAAACCGACAGCACTTCAATAGAGTTCAAGAAAGGTTAGCCCTGCTGGGGAGCTGCAGCGCAAGCAGCTGAGCAAGATGATGAGACTGCGCTTGTTCAACACTTATATCTTCCTCACTCTGAAAGATAAACAAGCAGACAGATGACATGTTTTGCACATAAAAGTATCAGTGCTGACAATTCATCACATTTCTTACTGACGAATAAAGTGACACAACTTAAATTTGCATTAACACAATATGGTATTGTTCAGGTCAAGACATGGCAGGAAATGACATTGTGAAGGAGTTGGCAGCTTCACGACACCACTGGATTACAGATCAAGAACTCATAAGTATCAATGGTCAGTGTGCTGTCAATTTATACCATTTCAGATTGGCAAATAAAGAGACGGTTTAAATAATAGTAGAATGATATGACATTTTTCATAGTTAAGACATTGCAGAATATGACATTGTGCTATAGTGGGTAGGTTCACCACACCACTGGATTACAGATGAAGAACAGAAGCATACATGCAGTGCAAAAGAAGATCACTTGCTTTGTATAGTTTAATTTACATGGTATGAAGAAGGAACTTGGTTGTACAACTGAAAACTTAAATTGAGAAAGGACGAACTTTTGTTTATGAACTACATATAATAAACTTTAAATAAGCAATTTGATGCAAACACCAAAAACAAACAGCTGTTGCAGTCATGCCTAACCAAATATATACAACAAAGTTTGAAGGCTTGAGATGGACAAACTTACATTATTGGTGAAGACAGGCTCTATAAAGGCCTTGTCCATGCTGATGGGAGGCAATTCAAGAAGTTTACCACAGAATCTTCTTCAAAAGCATTGCCTTTATTCTACATTTTGTTAAGAGTAAATATAGATGTGATAATATACGAAAAAATGGAGAATATTTAAGATAAGATGAAGAGGGATGCTACATAACCAAGTAGATATAAATGTAAGTGCAGCGATACAGGCAAAAGGTACAGCCAAGAGCAATGCATAGCTAAACTTCTTCAGTACCAACCTTATGGTAAGAGTAAATATAGATCTGATGTGTAGAAAATGGAGGGCAAAGGAAAATAAGCTGCAGAGTGATGGTACATGAACAACTACCTGTCATTATAAGTACACTGATAAAGGACAACATGTACTTACAAGAACAATGCAGAGCTAAAAAAACATTGGCATGGGATATATTCTACACTAATGTAACCATTCATATAGATCAGATAATTTGGAGCGAACAATTGATAAGTAAGCTATCATGCATACTGCTGTCAGGTATGTATGCAAGTACAGTGATACAGGACAACAGGTACTAACAGGAGCAAAGCAGCGGGCAACATATTTGAGATATCCTATCATTCTTGTCAAACCGGAATTCTTCTTCGAGCAGATTTCCTGCAAAAAATATCCGTAAGGCACATGCGGAAAAGTAGAAGTTCAAATTGTCATGTGATTTCATAGACAGTACCTCATCCTGGGAACGAGACCAGTGCATAACAAGGTTTTTCCATTCAATGTCTTCTAAATTTAGCACAGGAGACTTCACCAGAAATTCGTTTATAGACTTGCCATCAAAGTGTGATTTCCTTAGGTAACACCGATACTGCTGCAATGTTTCCTTGAAAAGCACAAGCAAGCTTTGCTTGTCATGACTATCCAGATTAACCCTCGCCTAGTTAAAACAATGTAATGTAAATCATTGATGTGTTCAATCAGCAG
Organism: Triticum urartu; assembly: GCF_003073215.2. Classification (NCBI taxonomy): domain Eukaryota; kingdom Viridiplantae; phylum Streptophyta; class Magnoliopsida; order Poales; family Poaceae; genus Triticum; species Triticum urartu. The sequence goes on along the minus strand of NC_053023.1, from coordinate 436,831,422 downwards.
AAAACAGGAAAATAATAGCCATGAATAATAGCACTTACACGTAAGTTGGAAAGGAAGATGTGAAAATGGTGTTTGTCTTCACAATAATCTTCCCATGATGGGAATATATGCACATAGTCCCTAACAACATTGAAAGCATTGTCTTTTAAACTGGGAATAAATGGAACGGGGTTCCAATCTGCAGGAATTGGCCGTCTCTGCAGTTGGGATAGGTCTTCGCCCGGTGGACTTGCTGTACTTTTTGCTGGAGTGAGATTTTTCTATGGTACAACTGGTGCTATGGCAAATGAAATCAGTATACCTTTTGCTGGAGTGCAGGTCCTGTGTGGTGGGGCTAGTGGTGTGGTCAGTGAAGTATGGGTACAGTCTGCTGGAGTTGGTCCTACGTTTTGTGTCACTGGTTGTACAGCCAATATAAGTGGGGTGATGTCTGATTTCTCTGGCACCACCATGTTTTTCAAGGACTTTGCTGGTGCTCCTTCAGGTTCGGCAATCACCCTCTTCCTTTTTGATGTCTGATGCACAAGAACAACATTTGAGTGGAAAAACATGGTATGATGACAGATGAAATATGTATTGATAATGGATGGGCATGGCATCTCGACATATATGATGAGTAAACTAAGCAGATGGCGGTGCGACAAAGTAGAAGAAATGCAAGACAACATATGCAAGATACATGCAATCAATAAAACCTTGCCAAATTAGAACATGAACCTTGATAGGTGAACAGGACAGGCCATCTGCCTTTGACTCCTCGAGGTTAGAATAGTCATTAGGATGATATTCTGAACAAGAATCAATAGGTGGGGAGCGTACGAGTTTCATTGCTTCCAGAATGGCACTCAATGCCTTGCTGCCAATTTTGTAAGTCATTGCAGTGTTCCACAATATTCTTCTGATGCGCAGATTCTGATATTCACTGTAATTGCGTATAATATCTGAGAACCATGAAAACATAAATAGTTGTGAGATTATCTTTGTAATGCAGATGCTATTCTAATATAGGGGCACCCTTGTAAACACTTGTGTGCTATCACTGGATTCTGATGAGAGAGCTCATGTGTGCTGTAATATGGTGCGTGCATTTATATAATCTGGCACAAGTACACAAAAAATAGGCTCCAGAAGTAAGGATAGCTGGCAGATGATAGGTTCATAATATACTGTATAGAGAGTTTATTGCCAAACCATGATAACAAGAGCACACATCAACTAGGCAGATCATAGTGTACATAACAGGGGTACACCATAACCATGATATATAAATCGGGAAAGTGGAACTGGCTGGAAATTACGGTGTTGTATTGCCGCTAGTAATTGAAAGCCTATCGATCACGTACAGGCTAGCTCTATCAGCTGTTGACTGCAGATGTCCCTGCTACCCTTCCTGACAAGGAACATACTGTGCTTCCCATACAGAACACTGCACGGGCCGCCGGCCGAACCACCGGCCCCACCGCCTGTGTTCCTCCGCCACCCCTACCCCCGCCCCCACCCGCGTCGAGTTTTCTTCGTTCGACGAGGCCCCACCACTGCCCCCACAACCACCTTCCCCACCTGAGCCCCTTCGGTCGCACCGGCGAACTCCGGCGAGCTCTAAAAAATCGACTGACCCAATTTTGAAATTTAGTCCACTGTGATTTAACTAGTGTGGAATATAAAAGGGGAAAACCATAAGCATTGCGAGTATGGTGTTGAGCGTGCCATGGCGGATCTGAAGGTGCAAACCGGACAAAGGCAACTTCGCAACCAAGACAAGAAATCAGAGTAAAGCAGTGGCGATCTATTTTCTTGCTGCGATAAATAAGTTGAGCAGATACGAAAGAGTACCGCCTCTGGTGCGACGCCGTGTACGCATCTACTGAGAATTTGACGGTGCTGCGGTAGTGATGGCTGTCTGCAGCGTGGAAGAAGATCTAGGAGGGTAGATGGTGGCGGTGGGGCATGGTGGACGAGACGGTCGTAGGAGCGGCGCCGGCAAGGTGGACGACGGTGGGGATGAAGCGAGAGGACGGGATGCAAGGATCCCGGTCCGAAGCCGTAGATGAGAGAGGTCGATCTCTTGTAATGGACGGCGACGTCGGGGTATCAGCTCCGGCATGGTGGAGGAGGACGGCGGTGGATGGGGTGGCGGACGGCGGCAGACGGAGGAGGGTGGGGTGGAGAGGGTGTTTTGGCGCCCACGGAGTACGAATGGGGAAAAGGGAGGTAGAGAGGAAGGGGGGAACCATGTATTCAGGGCGCACTTGTCTCAAATGCGAGGAAATTTACAAACTTAGCCCCCGTTTCAAATTTCTACTACATCACAGCAACACTAGTCGGTTGGGGATAGGACGGTAATCTCACATACACCGAATATTTGCCGACGAGAGTTTGTTTTTGGCGCCCACCGTGTATGAATATGAATCGGGGAGGGAGTCGATTTCGGCCGAGGACACACTGTGTTTTGGCGCCCACCGTGTATGAATCCGGGTGAGAGGCGGTTACGTCACATTTGGGTGAAATTACAAACCTACCCCTATCGAAACCTACAGAAATCCAGCATATAGGCTTTGCGTGGCAGGGATAGGCAGTAGTGATTTCCATCTCGCAGATTTTGGTTTCGGGCGGTTACTGCGACTTTCCCTGCTTCGTTCAAATTTTGTAGAGTGCACGTTTATTGTGCCAACTCAATTCGAATCCCGTTTGTATTCTATTTTTTTCGGGCGGGACCCATTTTCAATTGGAATTACATTCTATATACATCATTTTTTATATATACTTTCAAAAGCACAACACCAGTTATACATAAATATGGTTTACAAATGGCATGATCTCAGATTCATAAGGTTGTATCCATCAATTTGGATTTTCAAATATTTGAAACCACTTTATGTTGAAATCCAATGCATGCATTCCTCGCTAACTGTCTCCAATTAATGTGTGTTTCATGTGGGGTTTTTTACTTCTCAAACATGTATAATGTGTTTCACATACGCAACATATAGTGTAATCCCGTTTAGACATTAATTGCATATAAACAATGCATTGTTTGTAATTGAAGAATCTATGGATCACCAATATTGCTAAACTATATAACATTACACGTGTGCCCAAATTCAAATGAATATGCATGTTTGATACACCAATTTGCGTTATGATATTATCGATGTCGTGATCTCCAGTTTAAATATTTGAATCCCCTTTAATCTAGATATTCGTCTCATATAGCTATCACTCATGCTTATATAGGACTATCTCTCTGGACCTATACGCGTTCATCGTCTCTCAGGTATCTCTTGTGCTACCTGTATGTTGACAATGATCTTTTATCTTCGTAACACACTGACGGTACTCTCTCCCTCGACCTTCATCACTCTATCTCTCTCTAAGTATATCTCGGTCCCTGCTATATGTCTCTAACTATGATTCTCCATGTGGAATCTCTTTCTCTCACACAAACATAAAACTTTGTCTCCCGGGGTCTCATTTCTCTCTACTATTCCCATGTGTGCCACTTGCACACCCCTCATACAAAGATGTCTTTCGCTCCTTAGATATGAGAACCTACGACTCTTCCTCTTCAATATCTCTTTCTCACACACAAACACAAACTCTGTCTCCCAGGGTCTCATATTTCTCCATTGTTCTCTTGTATGTCGCTCACACACACCCTCTCTCCCTAGAGATATCTTGCGTTCCCTTGTATGTCTCTCTAGCTATCACTCTCGTTGTGAAATATCTTTCTCTCTCGCAGACACAAAACTCCGTCTCTCTGGATCTCATTTCTCTCTTATATCTGTTTGTATGTGACTCACACGCACCCTCTCTATCTCTCTCACACCCACACACATAACCCAGCCTTCTGATCCACTCGACTCCTATCTCTAATGCACACTAGCTAGCATCTTTATCTTTCTATTTATCTGTTTCTCCATCAACCTTCTTTCTCGCCCTCATTCTTGATTCCTATCACGCACACTACATATGTTTCTCTCTACATGTAGTCAAGTGCCCTCTCACACACATATATAACTTCACCCTTTGAACCACCCGACGGCCATCTCCAACACCCAAACTAGCGGATGTCCCTCTAGCTAGCATCTCCATCTCTGTATCTATCTGTAGTTTCTCCGTCAACATTTCTTTCTCGCACGGAGTCTTGCTTCCTATCACCCACACTATATATGTCTCTCCATACATATGCATTTATAGGTTGGTCTCTTTTGCACAATCGTTGCGCCTCACTCCCTCTGCTCGCCATAGATGCATGCTCCAGCCCACGCCACTATCTCTTAAAGACAAAAACACATGCTCAATTGTCGGGACTTCTTCCATGCATTCTCACATGCATGCATATTGTCATACAGATCCGTCTCTCCCATGTCATTGATCCTATGACTTATGTCTTCTTTCTTTTATCTCGATCATGCGCACGCCCACACACACATCCCACGTATACATGTATACCTCTCACACATGCACGTTCAAGGTCTCTATGTCTCCATACGTAGTTAATTACCCTCAATCCTAACGCCACATCGAATCGTTCTCCTCTTTTGTGCACATAATTTCCTCCTGGATGGGTAAAACACACACTCACACTTAACAATCTCCTTCTAGCTACCCCCACCTCTCACTCTTCCCCTATATCCCCGAAACCAATAAGACCATCCCTTAGTTTAATTCCCGCCTACATGCACCATCGATATATAGTAGTCTTCCTCGGTGTCTCTCGAACAAACACGTTCTCTCGAAGTCGACTCCTCTCACGCGCACACACCTTCTCTTCCCTCTCTACGGGCATTTTCTCTCTCGCACCCCATCGTTGGTGGCCTCTGCCATACACATCACCTCTCTATGATGAAAGCCATGCACACTTAAATTACATCCGCCACAGAGGACCCCGCGACACACACACACACACGCACGCACCCCCCAACACACACACACACACACTAAGACTCCATCTCTCTCTCTCTCACACACACACACAAACACACACACATGCAAGCACGCACACCCGCCCCCCACACACACTAAGACTCCATCTCTCTCTCCTCTCTCTCTCTCTCTCACACACACACCACACACACACACACCCCACACACACACTAAGACTCCATCTCACACACACATGCTCTAGGCGGAGCATTTGTTCCTACCACCCTTCATCCATCCTTACCCGTATGATAAAAAATCACCTTTATTTACTTGCATAACATGGACAAATTCCACTTTACTTTAGTAGTCAGCAAACTTATCATCTGTACCCTTATAAAAAACGAGTTGGTGGTGATGGTGTGCCTTCCATCTTGTAATACACACCGTATGATCTATATCTGAGGATAGAAAGCAAACTATGATAATTTTACAAAAGATACCTGCACCTCTCTCCACATCATTATCTCCCACAACCTCATTGCTCAGCAATTAAAAAAGGAATAAGTCTCTGGAACAATCTAGCATGCATGGTGGCCGCTGCCGCCTGCCGATGCCGTCCATCCCCATGCCTCCGCCCATTCCGACCACCAGTCACCACCACGCTCCACTCCTCCTCGCCTTATCTCTCATCTTTCATTTTTTCGATGACATTCTTGAGATACCAGTTTTTCGATAAAATTCTCGAGATATCATTAGTTTTTACACATGGGATTACTCCTGCATGGGTCAATCACAACAGGTGTTCTGTAAAAAAATGCATATTGATGTTCCGTGCAATGCACGAGAATCTTGCTTGTAATTATATAACACAAATCACGAGCAGGAAGTGACATTTTTTTGACACAACCACGTTAACATGACCACGTAAATCACTAGCTAAAGTAAATACCATTATACTTATATCCTGATGCAAAAGGTTGAGTACATGTCCGAAGAGTAGAGTCGCACACACGCACTCTGTCTCTCAAAATCTCTCGCACACACACACACACACACCAGTTACATGACGCCCACTTAAGCAGACATGTATGTTACAATTTGTGCACCCGTGGGTACACGTGATGCTGCGCATTTATTTAAGCCGGAAGGCGAACCCAAACAGTAGCTGCATTCATTCCCCTCCCGCCGCCTCTTCTCTGGTCGCCGTCGCCCGGTAGCCATGGGCCGGCCGAAGGTAACAACATACGCCATACTCCCGCCGGAGCGGCGCTTTAATATGAAATTTTAGTGGTCATGCATGCATCTTTTTGTGCTAGCACTCCTATATAAGGGTTGACCGGTCGCTTCCCGCGGACGTGCGTGGGCGGTGGAAGAGGAAGGAGAAGGGAAGCGGGCTGTGGAGTAACGTTTTTTTACCACAATTTCTTAGGAAACTGAGTGCAATAATTGAGTAGTTTTGCAAACTACCAGTACTACACCTGAAACGGTTCAAAACCTATACTCCCTTGCCAGCGCACGCTTCCCGCGTGAAACGGTCAGCGTCGCCCTAGAGCATCAGTGCCGCATTAATGCCCGGCCAGAGTGGAGGCGACCTCTCACTGGCGCCGGCTTTGAAGTGGCGCGACGACCGAGAGAGCGCCGCTTCCTGGTGCACGCGACTGCTCCGCGTCGAGACTGGCCATAGGTCCTGTTTGGATCCATGGGTTAGAGTTAGTTTGAGCTAGTTGGGGCTCAAATAGCCCTAAACTATCCAAGCATGAGGGTTTAAATTGGAGCAAGTTGCACCAAACCCACCAAAAAAAACTATCCCACCCAAGAGGTGCTAACTGGAGATAGTTCTCGTTGGGACCACTGAAAAATCACTTTTCTCTCTCCATGAAGTGCATTTATTGTCAATCTAACCCTGTCACCCAAACACCTCTTTGGCTACAGTTAGTTCAGGGTTAGTCATGAGTTAGTCTAACCTCTAGCTAAGTTAGAGTATCAAACATGAGCAGTATAGGACATGCAAGTTGCTCAAAGCATACAGGCAAATTCGTACGTGAAAGGATTTTTTTCTTTTTGAAAACGGAACGTGAAAGGATTTTTTTTAGAATGCTCTTGGCATGTCGCTAACATGTGATAGTTAACTGACCTCAATAGACGGCAGAAACGCCAGCCCGCCGCACTTTGATAGAGACGAGGAGGGAGAAGCGATACATGCTGCTGGATTACTAGAGATAGGTGTCGCACGAAAGCCAAGAAATATGGTGATAGCGTGGGTTAGCCATGTACTAGTATGATACTACACTGGGCTGCCGTGTTTCGTACTCTTCCAGTCTACTGTGGAGATGATTGGTTAATTTTATATCGCTGAATAATATTAAATATTATGAGTGCAAACGCTCCACCACGAGGTTCCTTGCTCCTTCTCGGTCGTCCGGAATCTATGTTCTTCCACTCTATTGTTTTACTGAGCTTTGTTCATCCTTTTGCCAACACGCGAGACATCTAGCATCAAGGTGCACGTGTTATGCAAGGATCGTTCCATCTATATGAAGAACACGTGGGACTGGAACTACTAGACGAACATGTACCCAGGAGTGGACGTACGAACCTGAGTAATGTAGCGCAGTAAGTGAAGTAGAAAGGCACAAATGGTATGAACATGCGTGGCATATAGGGTGTGTTTGGTTGTGTTCTCGTCTCAGCATAGTTGTTCCCTCTTTATGCATGCTCAACTCAACACCCCTCTTCATGCATGCTCTCTTCATGCATGCTTCTAGTGTATTTGTGCTAAACTAGTGTGGACTCATGCATCCTCCATACACTCTACCAAACACCCAAAAGTTGGTCGAGAAGGGAACTCTTGGGCGGCATTTGTCTCTTACTACGTACTACCACTAAATGTTGTACGTGCAATGCACGGTGATGTTATGGAGTACGTGCCTAAGTACTCTACTACTACTATATTAGTTGGAGGCACATATTAACTTTTATATTTGTTTACGTGTATGCCCCGAGACCTTCCAACTAGACGTGTCTTTGTCTTCAGGTCGCACTTTGTATCGTTCATACCACTAAGTACTACTACGTGTGGTCTCCGACCCAGAAGTGGAAGAAGTGGAGACGCTCTACCACACTGTTTTTTTTACGCTGGGCTCTACCACGCTGTTCATGTCCCACTCCTTTCGCTAACGTGTGGGACATCCAGCACATGCCGTGTTTGGCACCCTTCGTCGTAAGAGTTGAAACGCTAGCATTCATCAGAAATAAAAAATAATTATAAATCGGCAGTGATACTATTTTTTTTGCGAACCAATCAGCGGTGATACTATACCACGCGGTTTCCTTGCTCCTCGATATCGGAAAGAATACTTCCGTTCACCAACATGTGGGACGTCGACCATCTTGGTCCACTTGCCATGCACGCAGAACTCCAAGGGAGTCACCCAGGTTGTCGCGCCGCAGTAACAATGACTAATGAGCCGTCAAATCACAAGCCCACTTCCCACTTTGAAGTTGCTTGGACGAAGGAACCATCATGACTTCGTTGAATTCCGCTTCTTGAAGAAAACTACTGTACCAGCAGTACTGCTAGCTACAGTAGTTACTCCAACAGAGGCCTCCTTTTGTTCATAGGATAGGAATATGAAAATCATAGGAAGTGAGATGACATGCATCTCAATTCCTATAGAGGAAGAGATGCCATTTGATGCTTGGGATAGGAATTTTCCATTTAGTCTAGGCTAATGTACTGGTAATTTGCTCTAAAAACTACAGTAGTAACTAGTAGTACTGGTACATGCTCATACTCAGACACACACACACACACTAACTACTAGTAGTACTACTTCTCACATGCTGGCCAGACGCCGTCGTTCTCCTTCCCGGCTTTGTCGGCGACACCCACCGTGCTTGGATCTCCGCCGACCTCTCCATAGCAGCGCATGCGTCCTTTTCTTTCTTGCGGCGGCGGGCCTCTCTTTTCTTAAGCGCTTTCTGACTTTTCCGCTCCCTCTGTGCGGCTTTGGCCGCCTCTTGCTCTACCGCCCATTCGGCCTTGGCATCTTCAAATTCCTCCCACATAGTTGTGAGGTCGTGAGCGGCGATGAACTCAGCACGGCGAGATGCCATCGCTTCCCTACCATTTTGTGTGCGGTCGTGGGCGACGAGGAACTCAGCGCGGAGGGATGCCATCGCTGCCTTTCTGGTTAGTATGTGGCGCGGTGGCATGAACGACGCTTGGTGAGAGCTCTGGGGTGGGGTGGCCGGACAACTGTATAGTGCATTGGTTTGTCAAGAGCTCAAGGACAGAAGACGAAGCAAATTTGGATTCCCCTTCAATCCTGGTCATTTATTACCGAGTAAAATGCATTGGCGGTCATTGAACTTGTCTTGATAGCTCACTTTGATCATTGTATACGAGATATGATGATTATACGGTCACTGGCTCAGCGTATAGCTCCGTATTTGTCTGGTTGACCAGTCAAACAGTCCGCATGCGCCTCATCAGCTCGTGTTCTTTATCTATCTACGCGGGCCTACCTGTCAATGGAGAAAGAAATACTGTAAAAACCAAAATTATGCTAGAGTCCGGACCGCTTCCGGAGCCCGCTCTCACCGCCCTGGCCCCTCAAGACGCCAGCTGCCCGCCGCATGCATGCATAGCAAGTAGTACTCCTTATGTGGAGGAGAGAGAGGCATTGACAAAGTCAAGGAGTGGGCTCTGCAAGAGCCCTTCTCTACATGTGCTTCTAGGTATAAAAAAATAATTCTAAAAAAGGGATAAAAACAATTGTGTCTTAAAAAAGAAAGGTAAAAAACATTTGAGAGGAAATAGATAGAGAGAAAGTGAGAAAAAGCTGTAACCTGGGCATTACATGAGGAAGGAGGGAGTGGTGCACATGCCAAGTTCACTGGGCTGCGTGTTTCACACTCCTCCGTCGTAACAGTGGAGACAATAGCTTTCATAAAAAATAAACAATGAATACTCGTTGCTTGTCCTCTATATCGGAAAGAATACTTTCATTCGCCGACATGTGGGACGTCGACCATCCTGGTCCATCTGCCATGCACAAAATTATCCTGGTCTACCCCGGTTGTATCGCAGGCCCAACCTTTCCCACTGTAAGTTGTTCGGACAAAGGAACCATCATGACTTCGTTGAATTCCGCTTCTTCAAGAAAACTTACTGTACCCGCAATACTGCCACCAAACGCGAAGTCTGGACGGCACTGTACCACGTCATATCACTGAAACCCACTAGGCCAAACTAGCCCGCCTAGGTCATCTATTTTGGAACGGAGGGAGTACATCTCTGCACTACTATGATTTTGTGTTGCACGTCATATCACTAAAACCCACTAGGCCAAACTAGCCCGCCTAGGTCATCGATTGCTAAGCCTACAATTTTAGGAGCTAGGGCTATTGGTCGATCGACGAGGGATAAGTATAAGCGTACCACGAGCTCATCAGCCCCAACGTTTCTCTTCGGTGAGTGTTTTGCAAGTACTATAGCTCGCACAATAGCTAGCCTACTAACACCAAGAATCATCAAACAAGCCCTGCTGATATGATAAACAGTTCAAACTTACATCTAATCATGCAATATATTACATCAAAAGCTGGTGAGGATACATCTGTTTCCATAACTCAGAGAGGGTTCACATGATTCATCACATGATTCACTATCAAACAAAAGTAGCAAGATCCTCCCACACAAGACAGTGCACTAGCCCTAAGATGGTTTGATAACACGCATTGTTCTGGTAATTAAACACAGGGCAATGCAAACTACTCTGAAGGATTAGCGCGACCAACTATTTCTTGTCATCGATCTCTCGGGCAATGACCACAGCACGGACAGCGGCATGGGAATCGATTTCTGGGGCGATGTCCGCAGGACTGACCGCGACATCGGAATCGATCTCTGGGGCGATGTCCACAGGATGGACAGCAACATCGGAATCGATCTCCGGGGCGATGCCAACAGGACGGGCCACGACATCGGAATCATCAAGGACGTCCACCGGCACCTGCACAACCCTAACATATTAGCAAGCACATTTCAAATAATCAAAAACCACAACTATGGTAATAAGCCATTATTTTTACCTTGTGCAGCTCACCGGGGATCTCATCCCTCCGGGGCCATCTCCTCATCCTCGATGGGGGCCATCACCTTGCTAGGGGAATACTGCTTCTCAACGGCGACTATCTCCTCAAACTCGGTCTTGAGCCTCACATAGGTGGCAATCAGAGTTCCTGGGGTAGGCACGGTGGGGCCCTTGCTGTTCTTCCAACTTCCTTTGAGGAGTTCGTCTGCCAATGTCCTCAACTCTTTGGCCAATGCTTGTTTCTTGGAGTTCTTCGTCTCCATGGGTTGGCCCGCCAACATGGTCAACTCGTTGGTCGGTGCTCGCTTCCTGGAGATTGCTGTCTCCAGTGGGTTGTCCGCCGGCAACTCTTTGCCTAGTGCTCCAGGATCCATCAATGAACTGACAAACAAAAAGCAATCAAAAGGAAACCACAATCGCAATGAAAACGGGAAAAGAATAGGATGTGAGAATCAGTCGGTGCTTCGCAAAAAGAAGATTCTTGGAATGAAAATATAGCAGCATAACTGATTCGCCCACCTTTCCTTCGTCGGTACAGAAGAAAAATGGCAGAAGTGAGTAGCCTGGAGTGAGGTTTTCTTCAATAAAGGGAAGAAAGGGCTTGAATGAGCGTTCCAGTGAAATGATGGTTGCTTCGTCCAGTCCAACTTGGAGGCCACCTTACCACTGCTGGTAAAGGTGTGGGTTTTGTGATATGACGGGTCATGACGGCCACACCGGGGTTACAGGTGAGTCTCGAATGTAGCACCTCGCTATGATTTAGTGGATGGCACGCAGGCCCGGATGCTTTGAAATGTCCCGCATGTACTCCCTCCGGTCCTTTTTACTCTGCATATTAGGTTTGTCTGAAGTCAATCTCATTCAACTTTGACCAAGTTTATATAAAAAATTATAGACATTCACATAATAACACCAATATCATTAGATTTAGTTTGGAATATATTTTCATATTATATTTATTAGATATTATATATGCTAATAATTTTTAATATAAATTTGGTCAAACTTAGTAAAGTTTGACTTTCGGCAAATCCAATGTGCAGAGTAAAAATGACCGGAGGGAGTAGATAGAGCGGCTAGTCATATAGGAGTGCTCAATATTGTGCATCGCGACCAAGGCAGAGAGGAAAATGAGAGAACTACGTAATTAATGCATGAGTTTAATTAGGGTAGTTTTGTAAAGTACGAGATACATTCCTCCAATCGCAAAATGCCTTGGTTCATGAGATTTGAGATTTGAGCCCTATAAACCGGAAGGGAGGGAGTACTGCACACGGTGTAGTCTAGTCACTTGTTGAAATCTCTAGAAAGGCAAATACTCCTTTCCGGTTTACAGGGCTATACTACTCCCTCCGTCTAGGTGTGTAAGTCATCTTACGAAAACCAAATAGTCCCAAAACACTTAGGCGCGGTGCATTAACTTCTACCTTGTTTCTTGTTTCTTGACATATCAACCAATAAGAGATGAGAGGTGTGCCTGCTTTTAATGACTTGCAATGTCTAGTTCATTGCATGCAATGCTATTAATTAGCAAATAAACATTGGTGACCCCAGGAGGAAATGGTGCTAAGCGCGTGGACCTATGCAGAATGAGTATCAACCAATGGATAATGGAGTTTAATTGTTAAACAATAGCAATTTTGTCACATGCAAGAGCCTGGCTAGTACTCCAAGGAACCGCACCACGCGAGCGTTCACAACTGCCACGTTCGGGTTGCGCTTGGCTCTTTGCCTCTTCGAGAAGACGTACAATAATGATGTTACTCCTACTTCTACAACATCAAATCCACTGCTGCATGTCCGTCCACCTCGTGCGGGAGGGATAGCGAAAGCTTCAACTTACTGCTCCTGCCTTTGCGTCTATGACAGGTGGGCCCAACAGGTGGTTGGCCCTCCTGTCATGCAGCCAAAGGCAGGTGCAATTAAGGCACCGGAGCTCAGTCCGCGGGGGAGAGGGCGTTGTAGTAATCAAATTTCTCGGTCTTGGACAAGTTGACGAAGATAGGGGTTGCTTGCTTGCTAGGGTTGCTCACTACGTATATATAGGCTGGAGCCTCCGCGCTTGCTTGCTAGGGTTGCTCTATTCACACACTCTCATCCTCTCCAGATTTAAACAAGATAGGGGTAGTAACACTGTCTTTCTCCCTTCAAAAAACACTGGCTTTCTATCCTCACCGCTGGTTACAGATCCGGATGTATCCCCCTCCGCCAGTGAAGGGGAGGAGGGGCAGCGTTTAGGCCGTCGTCGACAGCGAGGGAGGAGACCCACTGCCGGCCGCACCGTTATCTCTGGCCGAGCGCCGGTGCGGGAGGTCCTCCGATCCCTTCGTCGTTGCCTGTGGGCGGATCCGGCCTCCCGCCGCCCACCTATCCACATCCCGACGACCTTCAGGTATATCTTCGTTCGAAACCGCCTTAGCTCTACTTCCCCAGCTCGCTACGTCGTTGCATGTGCATCATTTTCTACCTCTCAGCCCCTCTCGATCAGATGGTCCAACGTCACATATTTTTTTCTTCTATTGTTAGAGGTAAAGCTACTTCATGGAGTCGAATCTTGTACTCCCTCCGTCCGAAAATACTTGTCATTGAAATGGATGTATCTAGATGTATTTTAGTTATAGGCACATCCATTTTGATGACAAGTAATTCCGAACGGAGGGAGTACTTGGTTCAAACAAGAAATAAAGTGGGGGTGGGGGAATTTAGTATGTACATCGGACTTGGTACAAACAGGAAGGAAAGGGGGTGAAAGTAGTACAGACTGGTCATCCAACCGGTCTCTTGGTCGAAAAGGGAAATATAGGGGTAACGCTGTACACAGTGGTATGACCAGGACTAGATTTGCTATCCACACATAGGAGTAGGTGGCTAGAGTGAACAAAAATGGGACGAACCCAGATATGTTTCTTGGATGTTTGTTTCTCGGGGCAACAAACTATGAATCACCACTTTATGCCCCTGTTTACGTACATGGTGCTGGACTGCTGGTGCACCCACTGTCCCATGCCCTTATACCAAATATTTAGGCTCAGTTCGGAATAAAGGGGCAGAAAACATAGGTCTTGATGAAAATAGAGGAATTGGAAAGGAATGTAGGTATAAATCTATGGAACAGCGAACCGGAGGAAACTCTCAAGAGAATGTGTTCGGATGGACTACGAAATGTACATATTTGTTTTTTTAGAGTAGCATGCTTGGCAGTATGAGATGCTATTTGTTTATTCAGCTGCATAGTGACTACTCTTGTCCTCACCTCACGTACCACACATAGGTTGATTTTTTATTCCGGCAACACAGCACAGCAACCTGTCTAACGCATGGCAGCGAGCGCCTGCCTCGGGCTTCCGCCCAAAAAATGAGCAGCACGTGGATGTTTCTAATCCTATGGAATCAGTACTACCAGACCAGCTTTCCTATGAAACACTATTCACCTTTCCCGTGTTCCAAACGGTTGGAAGGGAAAGCATACCGTAGGAATTGTGTTCCTATGAAAATCCTGCACCAAACCTGTGAACTGAACGCAGCCTTAGCTGTTCTTAATCTAATGTCCCTGGTAAAAATGAAGCCATGCCACTGTTATAAGCCATGACAAGTTTAGCCAAATGTTTTTGCCTGTAATTGTTTGAGACTCTGACTGTTTCCTCTGTGCCTTTTTGTGCAAACAGGGATATCCAATTCACTTGGTTGCTGTTGTGACCTTTTGGTGCAATGCACAAAGCTCTTCTTAAAAGAAGTGACTTTTGTGCTGTTTAACTAGAATGTCAGAATGGAACAGTTGGTTCATTTTGGTGGAACTGCACAAAGGGAGATCTGTGTTCCAATCCTCATCATCCATATTGGCGCCATAACCTTCCTTTAGGTAAGAATGATATTTAATGCATGTGTTCATCTCTATTTTCCGACTGCCATGAGAAAATAATGCTGTTTTTTACTAGTACACTTGTACTCCCTCACTGACAAAACCAATTCTGAATTAGAAGGCCAATCATGTACTTGGTTTCACCAACTGGTGAGGAGAAAGAGAAACATAGCATGAAGAGGAAGAAGAAGAAGAATAAACAGTGCCAAGGCGATCTTGCTAAAGCCAGAGGCCTCAGTCGAGGCCATTCAAGGGCTTTGGCAACGACTACCTTACATGTGAGACGATCCTCCAGGGAGCCCTTCCACTTTTGTTGTCTCACTTAATTAATTAGGAGTACTTAAGTACCACTAATTTATTACTGCCTAATTTTCCTGTTGGAGTTAAACAAATATTTAGTAGGACCCTATGCTGAATCATGTACGTGTGTATGTTTGTCTATGGAGGTGAATCATGTGGTGGAGCAGGGACGGAATATTATTAGTGTCATGACATAATAGTGCTATTGTTTTGCATGTCAATTTATTGCCATTGGTTCAATGAGGCAATGTTTTGCGTATTGTCCATCATGAATTTGTTGCTACTGGTTGAGTAATATGCTAATGTCTTCCTATCCTTTCTCAGTAAGCTAATGAAGGTTTCACCTTGTTCCTACTTGTGCAAACAGGGATCATGTTGTGCCAATCATACATTAAATGGAACTACACAAGACAATACAATGAACTGTATCCCAGCCAGTGCTTTAACTCTGCTGGAAGTTCTTGATAATCTTACGATATAATCTCAACACTGGTAAACAAGAGTGATTTCAACCATACATTTGAAGTGCACAAAGATATATACTATTGTGTGATTCCAGTGAGTGCTTTATCATCTCTTATGGGACTACATGAATAAGCTTTTTTTCTCAGGTTGGTATGGGCCTAAGGCCTTCATCCATATTAGTTTGCTGTCATCTCTATTTGTATCATGCTACTATCATGAGAAACTCCTTTATCTTTGCACATTAAAGTTTTGCAACCTATGATAAATGGCAATGCTTTGAGTGTTGAGTTGAGCTAATTGGCACCGATTAAATAAATTAATACCTCTCTTTAAGCAAGACTACTATGTTGCTAGCTTTACCCATTAAGATAATGAGGGTGCTTCTATTTGTTAGTGTATGTTTCATAAACTAGTCCCACTATTACAGTAATCTCACTCTCTCAATATATGTGCCAACAGGGATGCTCGATTTTGGTGGTACTACACAAAAACTTTGGGTGCTTCATTGCCTCGACAACTTCCATCCTTTCCTGTCAGTCGCTAAACTCCGCATGCTTTCTTCCTTTGCTGTCAGTCGCTTGGCTTATCTCGGCTTCCAGTCAAAGGAAATAGTAATTGATATACTACCTCACACAGGTTGGTACTGGTCTTTATCCTGATTATTGTGCCTGTCATATGTATTGGTAATTTGGTATAGTGCTACTGTTTGCCGATTTCATAAAGGAGTAATTTGGAGCCTGAACTCGCAGGCAAATCATTACATCAGGTGATTTCAGTAGAACTGCACAAAATGATCAGATGGACAGGTACTTATGCTGCTGCTATGTACTCCAAAGTTCACTCAGACAAGCATCGATGTTGACAAGAAGTGCCTATATTCATTCGAGTATCAACTGGCGTCAACCAATTGTCAAACTCCAAGTGTTAGGAGAGTGAACGCCAAAAATATTGCTTGGTGCATAGCCCAGAAAAACGCAGTCCAATCTTTGGTCCCAACTTGTGCCTTTTGGTTATCGGCACATATGGTAGCGAACTATATGGCATGGAGTCTAAAGATTCCAGACAAGTTGGTTGACGCGTATATTCATCTGGCACTTAATCAGTCTGCACGCCAAGGATGCTCCATTTCAGTTGAACTGCATAAAAAATTTGGGTGGTTCATTTTCTCAACCGCCTCCTTTCTCGTCTTCAATGTAGAATTTTGGCGAGATACAGGACCAAGATGACCCAATAAACTGGTTGGATGAAAGTAGTGGCCAAGTTGCTCAAACCTCCCTCGGCACGAGGCCACTATTTGAGGATAAACCTACAAGCAAAGTTCAGATTGTCTATGCTGCCTCTTATGTACTCGAAAGTTTACTCGTACAAGAACTAATTTTAGCAAGAAGTACCTCTGATTGAACACCATTTACCAGTCTGTACCCTAGGTAATTAAAGTTCGTCCATGGATCATATTGGCTGTGATCTCAATCATTTGGATGCATAGACATACTGAACATGTGTATATCTGAATCTTTTTGTAAATTATGTATGAATATTGTCGTGTGATCTATAAATCATTTGGATGCATAGATATGCTGAGCTTGTGTATATATGAATCTTTTGAGTTGTTGATTGTGAATGTTGGCTATGGATATGAACGTGTCCTGTGAACATGAGTTTGATATGAATGTTTACCTTTTCTGTTGTATTTGTGTGTGAACTTGTTAGTATGCCTACTGTGGGGTATAAAACGCAAGTCTCTTATAAAAGTAATGCTGTGTCCAATTTATGTTTTCCCTTCTAACCACATTATATATATTTATATTATTACTATTATCGTATATTTTATAGAGACTTATATATACATTATAAAAACATCCCAACTTATAAAAGTAAATGTTTAACGGAAGTTGGCAAGGAAAATCCTGGTTGTTTTTGACTCACAGGCAAGGAAAATCCTGGTGATTGCGTACAAAAGCTTGCGAAGATTTTAAGGACCAATTTAATAATAACGCGCTCATTTTTATTTTGAGCAATAACTCGCTAATTTCTTAATTATATATATAAAAAATGTGCCTCTCCGGTTTATTCTTTGATATTAATTGCTCCTTCTAACATAACATTATACTCCCTCCGTCCAAAAATACTTGTCATAAAAATGGACAAAAAGGGATGTATCTAAAACTAAAATACATCTAGATACATCCCTTTTATCCATTTTGATGACAAGTATTTCCGGACGGAGGGAGTATATATAACGAGCCCACCTAATACGTGTATTTCAAGGAAGTGCAAATGAGCTGGGATTTCTTAGAAAATATAAATGGGCCTGATTGACATGAAATTATTTGTTCACCCAGCCCAGCAAATGGACTGTACATTCTAGAAAACATGGGTTAAATATATGCCACATTTTTGCAGGCTGACATGTGGGCCAATAGGTCGAAGCCTACACAGGGCATTGTCAACTTGGTCAACAAATGATTGTGTCATCCACAGCCATTGGATTTATATCCAACGGCCGACATGCACCTTCAATTTGTCATCTTCTTCCTCCAGTGTTGCCGGGACCGCCTGGTCCGGCCTCCGGCGGCTAGCGGCTCTGCTTAGCACGCATTGCTGCGAAGCACTACCCCACCGCCGGCTAGGCTATCCCTCCATCCCTCGACACCTCCTATTATTCTCCACAGACTACAGCCCCACGCCACAATAGAACCATTTATAACCCTTCTCCTCCTGTCAATCTGCGACTCCACTGCCACGTTTTCCCATCACCGAGTCGTTCCCGTCCGGGGCCTCGCCATCGTCCACCACCTCGCTGCGTTCGGTGCGGCGTGGTCAACAAACGAGAGTCATCGGAAGAGGAATTTACGTGGAGAGCCTGACGGCTGGGATCCACGAGGTCCATGGTCGCACGCAAGGAAAGTTCCTCCTTATTAAGCTGAAAAAATGTTTCCTCCACCTGACAGCTGGGACCCACCGGTTGTATCTTCGCACGGAAGGAAGTGCCTCCTTGTTTTGCGAAAAAAATTATTCATCCCGTTGACAACTGGGACCCGTCAGATTTGGTGACTGACTTGTGGGCCTACTAAGCAGACGTGTACGCACGGCTTTGTCAACTTAATCAACAAATGATTCTAGCAGCTGGACCGTTGGATCTTAATCCAACAGCCGTGCTCCTTCTTCAACCTCTATTCTTGCTCTGTCTCCCATGGGCGGCACCGCGGCTGTGCTGCCGCGCACCCGAACCAGTGAAGTTTCCCACTCCTCTCCATCCGCAACTCCACTGCAGCTTAATAAATAGTAACGTCTTCAGTTTTAGCCTGGTTTTCCGTAGATTAACCAGGCAATTCTCTTCTTCTTAATTAATCGACGAGGCAATTCTTTTGCCTCCATTTCGAAAAAATAGTAACGTCTAACTGAGCCAGTTAGTTAGATGCGTACACTTGCTGTAGTAGGATCTTTATTTAGTTTGATGCATACACTTGTTCTTTTTTGGTAGCCCTTTTGTAATGATGGCTGATGTTTGGTTTGGAAGAGAGAGCTGCGTCTTCACTCTTCTGGCCTGCTTACTGCTTCTGTTGCACCCCCAGCCGTAGTTGCTGCTGCTGCTGTTTTCAATGTACAATCAGTAGTATATTTCGTCTGTTGGTTGAATAAATGTGTTGTTAGAATGACAAACACAATGTTTTGGAAGTCGTTGCACGGTTCGATCCTTTAGTGCCCCGTACCGTATGTAGCGCATACTATTTATCGTACCGAACACATTTTTTTTGGAACTCAGAACACATTTTCCACTTGTTGATAACATGCAGCCCACTGATGAAGGCCCAATAGAGAAGCCCATAATTAACTGGAAGGGAGGCTCTCACATGAATCCGGCCTAGGTACATGCTCATGGTTCCCTAAACATAAATAAGTAAATAAATAAATAAATAAAGCTAAATGCTCATGCACCAGTTCTTTGGGAAAATAGGTAGCCCATTATTTCTTTTTGAAGAATACCCAAGCTAGGCCTATTTGTTTTCTCCGAATTACTGGGCTGCAAATCTTTCAAGACGAGGAGGGATGCATTCCGGCCTGGCTTAAGAGTATGGTCAATATCTGTTAAAAGTAATATCAAAAGGGGTTGAAAATTCCAAAAAATTTATAGCAAATGGGATATAAGTTTCTTTTTTTGTTTTTGTTCTTCACTGATATCTTATACGTATTTCATTGGATTTAACATGACATAGTACTAATTTATTTTTAAATTTGTTTTAGTATGGCTATTAATTTTTGGATTAAGAATATTTCGTTTCCCACAAAAATTTGTGAATTTTCAAAATTTCCCACATATTTAGTTAATTTGTTGACCCTGGTACTGACCAGAAAATGGCCAGCAATTCTAAAAATGGAAAACAGGCTGCAATAAATTCCATGTGAATTAGAAAATGAGTAAAAATTATAAAAATAATAGCAAATGGGCTGTACACACCACATATTTCGAGGCTGACTTGTTTACGCAAGGCTTTGTCAGTGAACACACGATTCTAGCAGCAGTTAATGTTGGATGTCCATCCAACGGCCGACGTGCTTCTTCAATCTCTGATCTTTGTGCTCCAGCCGCCTAAACTAGCGCCGGCGGGACTGCCTGCTCCCTCCTCTTGTGGCCCGCTGTGATGCCGCGTAGGCTTCCCCGGCCCACCCTACTCCCTCCGCTGGCCTGGCCGCACGCAATCAACTGCCTCCTTATTACGTGAAAAAATGATTCCTCCCACTGACATCTGGGGCGCACCGATTGGGAGGCTAACCTATGGGCCTACTAAGTTGACGCGTACGCAGGGCTTGTCAACTTAGTCAACAAACGATTCTAGCAGCAGTAACCGTTGGATTTGAATCGAACGGTCCTGCTGCTTCTTCAATCGCTGCTCTTCTTGCACGAGCCGCCCAAACCAGCGCCGGGGAGACCGCCTGCTCCTGCCTCCAGTGGCCGGCTGTGCTGCCGATGAGGCCTCATCGCCCCCTACTACTCCCACCGCTAGCCAGGCCCTGCGGCGACGGCAGCCTCACACCACAACCGAACCAGTGAACCCTTGTACTCCTCTCCGCGTGGGCATCCACTGCCGCATCTTCCCCGGCTCCGCGTCATCCCCTTCCTAGGCCTCGCCGTCGTCCACCGCCTTGGTGCTCTCGGCGCGGCGTGGTCAACGTGGCAACAATATTCCATCGGAAGAGTACTGTATGTGGAGAGGCTGGCAGCTGGGTCCATGGACACAGCCCAGTTTTTTTGTGATTTGCCAAGTAAGTCGCTTTGTCAGGCTTGTTGGGCTGCAAATCTTTCAAGACGAGGAGAGCTTTCATTCGGCTGGCCGAGAAAATGGCCCATCAGTAATGAGAAATGGGCTGTACATTTTTAAAACACATCAAACCGGCAATTAGTTTCAAATATCTTTTTTTTTTCATTTCGAGATTTGAAATTACATTAATTTTATGGGTGGAGAATTTGTTGGATTTTATATTGATATACCTTTATTTTTAAAATCAGTTTGAATGTGAGTCGAAATTTTGGGATTAAAAACAGTTCGGACCGCACCGAAATATGCAATATTTCCTATAATTTTTTAACCGTGGCCACAATATGGGCTGTAATGCTAACAAAAAGAATATGGGCTCCAAAAAAAACCTTAATAATTAGCAAATGGGCTGTAAATTATTAGAAATAATGGCAAATGGGTTGTATGCTGTTTTCCACAGATTTGAGGCTTTCCTAAAAAAGGTTGACGCACAAGTAGTGACTTTTGGATGGCCATCCAACGGCCGTCGTGCTTCTTCAATCTCTGCTCTTCCTGTTCCAGCCGCTCAAACAGGCGCCGGCGGGACTGCCTGCTCCCTCCTCCCCGCGACCGGCTCTGCTGCCGTGCAGGCCTCACCGCCCCACCGTACTCTCATCGCTGGCCTAGCCATCCCTCTACTCACCCAGACCTATTGTTATTCTCCAGCGACGACAGACGAACCAGTAAACCCTCGTACAGTCGTACTCCCCTCCGCGTGGGAAACAACTGCCGAGTCTTCCCTGCCTCCGTGTCGTTTCCTTCCTAGGCCTCGCTGTCGTCCACCGCCCTGGTGCTCTCGGCGCGGCTTGGTCAACATGGTCAATGACTGAAATGCATCTGAAGTGGACTTACGTGGAGAGGCCGACAGCTGGGTCCACGGCCACACGCAAGGAAATGCCTCCTTATTACGCGCAAAATAATGATTCCTCCACCTGACATCAAGGACCCACCAAAAGGGCCTCTGTATTTCGCGAAAAAAACGTTACCGCCGCTGACAGCTCGGACCCACTAGCTATATCTTCGCATGCAAGGAAGTGCCTCCTTATTACGCACAAAAAATTAATACTCCCCCTGTTAGCTAGGACCCAGTATAGTGGCAGGCTGACTTGTGGGCCTACTAAGTTGACGGGGACGGAGGGCTTTGTCAACTTAGTCAATATGCACGATTCTAGCTCCAGTGACCGTATGATGTCCATACAACGGCCGTAGTGCTTCTTCAACCTCTGGTCTTCTTGCTCCAGCCGCCCAAACCAGCGCCGGTCGTGGCTCGTGCTCCTGCCTCCCGTGGCCGGCTGCGATGCGGCGGAGGCCTCACCGCCCCCTACTACTCCCACCGCTGGCCAGGCCATCCCTCTACTCACCCACACCCCCTGTTATTCTGCGATGACGGCAGCCTCACACCGCAGCAAACCAGTGAACCCTCGTACTCCTCTACGCGTGGGCATCCACTGTCGCGTCTTCCTCGGCTCCGCGTCGTCCTCTTCGTAGGCCTCACCGTCATCCACCGCCCTGGTGCTCTCGGCGCGGCGTGGTCAACATGGTCAAGGAACGGCTTCCATCGGACGTGGACTGTACGTGGAGAGGCTGACAGTTGGGTCCACGGCCGCAGCAAGGAAGTGCCTCCTTATTACATGCAAAAAAATTATTCCTCCACCTGACAGCGGGGACCCACCGAACGGGCCACCGTATTTCATGAAAAAAACGTTTGCCCCTGACCGCTGGGACCCACTAGCTACATCTTCGCACGCAAGGAAGTGCCTGACAGTCGGGACCCACCTGGTCGAAGCGTACGTAGCGTTGTCATTATGGTCGCGAATGTGTACGTACATATATACTGGTAGATGTAGAGGTGCGTACGTGTCATAGTAGAGGCGCGCACGTAGCATGTACACGTACATACATCGACCAGGGTGCAAGAAGAAAATACGGCCACGTATGTGTACATACGGGTGGGGTCGCGAACGCCTACTCGCGCATACATATGACCAGGGCTCGTGTACATGGCTGGGTTGGAATGGAGAAACAGCGTCGTCGTCGTGTTCATGGGGAGGCAACAGAATGCGTCGTGTTCATGGGGAGGCAACGGAATGCGTCGTGTTCATCGGGAGGGCTTGGACGGAACAGGCGATCTAAACGAGGCATGGGGTACCGCAGAACGGAGGAAACGACCTTGTGTTTGACCGACCACGTTCGAAACGGGATCCTGTTGCTCGGGAGGAGTCTGGCGTACCGCAAAACGGAGGAAACAGACCTCCTACAGTCGAAACGGGGGTCCTGTTCATCGGGAGGGGTGTGGCGTACCGCAAAACGGAGGAAACGGACTTGTGTTGGAGCGCTACGGTCGAAACAGGGGTCCTGTTCATCGGGAGGGGTGTGGCGTACCGCAAAACGGGACTCCACGGGATACTGTTCATCTCCACCATCGACCCCCTCTAGACTCCATGAGCTACTGTTCATCCACCGTCGACCTCCTCTAGCCTCCACCTGCGACTGTTCATCCACGGGCTCCTGTTCATCCAACCTCCACCGCGCTACTCCACCGGCTACTGTTCAACCAGCCCTCTCCACAGGCTCCTATTCAACCACCCCTCCACGGGATACTGTTCATCCTGCCCTCCACCGTCTACTGTTCATCCTGCCCTCCTGTAACACCCCGGATGTAATTTACCTTATCTGTACTCCAACTCTTGCCGTTTCCAGCACTAAGTTATTTTATTTCCTCGTTGTCGGGTTTTTGTCTCTGTGTGTGTTTGTCTTTGTCATGCATCTCATATCATGTCATCATGTGCATTGCATTTGCATATGTGTTTGTCTCATGCATCCGAGCATTTTCCCCGTTGTCCGTTTTGCATTCCGGCGCTCCTATGTCCTCCGGTGGTCCTTTCTACCTCTTTTCGTGTGTGGGGATTAAACATTTTCGGATTGGACCGAGACTTGTCATGCGGCCTTGGTTTACTACTGGTAGACCGCCTGTCAAGTTTCGTACCATTTGGACTTCGTTTGATACCCTAACGGTTAACCAAGGGACCGAGAAGGCCTCGTGTGTGTTGCAGCCCAACACCTCTCCAAACTGGCCCAAAGCCCACCTAAACCCTCTCCATCATCTAGAGCGTTCGATCATGATCGCGTGGCCAAAAACCGCACCTCATTTGGAGCTTCCTAGCTCCCACTACGCCTATATATAGACCCCTCATTCCAAATCCCGGGTCTCTTCTTCCCCTAACCCTAAAACTCCCTCGCGTGGCGCCGGACATTGTCCGATTCGACCGGACGCACCGCCGCCACCCACTCAGCTCGAGCCACGTGTTGACTCCGGCCGCCCCCGCACCGAAGCCCGCCAGGCCCGAGGCCAGCCCTCCCCGCGCCGATCCGGGCCGCCGCCTCCGCAGCGCTCGCGCCGCCCGTCGCCTCCAGCTCCAGCGAGGAGCCCGCGCTGGCCACCGTTGCCATCGCCGCTGACCCGCTGCGCCCCGCCGCCCAGCTCGCCGCGCCGCCGCCCGGTCCGCCCCGCGCCGCCTCGACGCCGCTCCAACCGCCGCTCTCCTCCGCCGCGTCGCCCCGGCAAGCCGGCGCCGCCCCGGTCTCTCCTTCCTCCAGCGAGCGTCACGTCTCCGGCGACCTCGGACTCCGTCGGTGAACAGTGCGCAGCTACAGTACCGCCCGGCCAGATCCAGATCCAAAACGCGAGGGTTGACTTTTTCCTCCCGAAACCCTAATATTTTGCAATCTTCATCATGCCATAACTCTGCACCCGTAGCTCCGATTCGTGCATGTAGCATTTCAAAATGTTCGTCTCGACGAGTACATCATTTCATCTCATTTCATTTGAGCTCATCTTCATGCCCGAAATGCTGTTAGAAGAGGGCTATGTGAGGAATATGTCAGATCTGTTTCAGCAAATGGCTTTTTGTCATTTTTGCCATGATTAATGTGTGCATGATATGATCCTGAGCTCTACATGTGTTTTGATGAATGCCATGTTATCTTTATAGAGGTGCTTGCCATGTATTTTTGTGATCTTTGTGGTGACTAGCATAAGCATGCAAAGTAGCTTACTCGGTGATGCTGATTTCAGGGACTTAGAATTTCAGTCCTTGTCCTGATATTGTTTTTATGCCATATCTTCATGTTGTTTCCTAGTGATACGTGCCTCTTTTGAGGATGATCAGTAAGGATGTTTTGTTAATATTGTGGCGCTTTATCCATCCATGTATTTGTTTGCAATTATGGAGCACCCTAGCTTGAGTTAATCGAGCTCTACTTTTGCTATAAAATGATCCGGGCAGATTGTTGACATATTTAGCAATTTTGCCGAGGATGTTGCTATTGATCCGTGCATGCTATGATGTTGTTCCTGCCATGTCTAGCTTCTATGCCATGTATTTTTCATGGGTGTATACTTAGTTTTTCATGCCATGCTCTGTAGTGAGTGCATCGAGCTCGTAAACATGCCTACTCGTTAACTGTTTTGCATGCTCCAGTTTTTCACCAAGTCTGAATCTGTTTGTGTTTTTGCTATGTTCACATGCTTGCAATTGTATTTTCTGATCCCTTTTGGCTCAAGGTCACTAAGGGACTTTTGTTATGTGCTTAGAGTAGCTTCATGCCATGCCTTGCTTTTCCATGATATGTTCCTGTAGCATGTAGTTTTCATGCTCTAAAGATTGCTTCCTTATGATAAATTCCAGACTTGTGTTAATTTCACAATGTCTGAAACCTGTTATCATTTGCACTTTTGCCATGCTTGTTTGAACCTGTTAGTGGATGAATTAGCCATAGCTCAGTGTTCATATTTTGTCAAGCTTCATGAGTGGATCCCTGCCATGTATTTTGTTGTCATGTTTGAGTGTTGTAGCATATTTATCTTGATGCATTAAGATGGCTACTTGCTGATTATCGCAGACCGGTGCCATATTTGTTTTGCTTGCCATTTCCAAACCGTGCATCCGATTCCGGTGATCTTTATATCGATTTCAACCGAAATCAACTCCCCTTTCCAGTGGAACTCTTGGATTTCCAAGTTGAGGCCAGGTTCAACCATTCTTTTCCAAATCTTGCATATGCATCACATATTGCATCTTGCATATCATACCATGTTTGCATCATGTTGTTTGAGCATTGCACGTGGTTGATTGTGTTCCTTTTGCTTGTTGTTCTTGCTTGGGTAGAGCCGGGTGACGAGTTCATGAACGAGGAGCCCGTTGAGTTCGCTTACGAGGATCAAGACAACTCTGAGTACTTTGCAGGCAAGATGACCATACCCTCGAAATCACTTCTATCTTTGCTTGCTAGATGCTCGCTCTTTTGCTATGCCTATGCTACGATACCTACCACTTGCTTATCATGCCTCCCAAATTGCCATGTCAAACCTCTAACCCCCCATGTCCTAGCAAACCGTTGTTTGGCTATGTTACCGCTTTGCTGAGCCCCTCTTATAGCGTTGCTAGTTGCAGGTGAAGATTGGAGATCGTTCCTTGTTGGAACATTGTTTATTGTTGGGATATCACAATATTATCTTGTTATCTTAATGCACCTATATACTTGGTAAAGGGTGGAAGGCTCGGCCTTATGCCTAGTGTTTTGTTCCACTCTTGCCGCCCTAGTTTCCGTCATATCGGTGTTATGTTCTCGGATTTTTGCGTTCCTTACAGGATTGGGTTATAATGGGAACCCCTTGACAGTTCGCCTTGAATAAAACTCCTCCAGCAATGCCCAACCTTGGTTTTACCATTTGCCACCTAGCCTCTTTTTCCCTTGGGTTTCCGGAGCCCAAGGGTCATCTTTATTTAAACCCCCCCAGGCCAGTGCTCCTCTGAGTGTTGGTCCAAACTAGAGCCCTGTGCAGCGCCCCCTAAGGGAAACTCGAGGTTTGGTTTTAGTTGTATGGAGCGCTCATCTGAGTGTGCCCTAAGAACGAGATATGTGCAACTCCTATCGGGATTTGTCGGCACATTCGGGCGGTGTTGCTGGACTGGTTTTACCATTGTCGAGGATGTCTTGTAACCGGGATGCCGAGTCTGATTGGATTGTCTTGGGAGAAGGAATATCCTTCGTTGACCATGAGAGCTTGTGATGGGCTAAGTTGGGACTCCCCTGCAGGGATTTGAACTTTCGAAAGCCGTGCCCGCGGTTATGGGCAGATGGGAATTTGTTAATGTTCGGTTGTAGATAACATGAAACTTAACTCAATTAAAATGCACCAACCGCGTGTGTAACCGTGATGGTCTCTTCTCGGCGGAGTCCGGAAAGTGAACACGGTGTTGGAGTAATGCTTGATGTAGGTTGTTCTAGGATCACTTCTTGATCATAGTTGTTCGACCGTGCTTTTGCCTTCTCTTCTTGCTCTCTTTTGCGAATAGGTTAGCCACCATATATGCTAGTCACTTGCTGCAGCTCCACATCATACCTTTACCTTACCTATAAGCTTAAATAGTCTTGATCGCGAGGGTGTGAGATTGCTGAGTCCCCGTGACTCACAGTTTCCTTCCAAACCAGATGCAGGGACCGATGATACCGCTCCAAATGATGCGCTTGAGCTCAAGTGGGAGTTCGATGAAGACTCTTGTCATTACTATGTGTCTTTCCCAGATGATCAATAGTGGTGCCCAGTTGGGGCGATTGGGGAGTTTGTCGCATTTGGGGGTTGATCTTTATTTTGGTACCGTAGCCGTACCATGAGTGTATTGGATGAATGTAATGACTTATTTATGTATTTGTGTGACGTGGCGAGTGTAAGCCAACTATGTACTTTCCCCCTTTATTTACTTACATGGGTTGTTGTGAAGATTACCTCACTTGCGACATTGCTTTCAATGCGGTTATGCCTCTAAGTCGTGCCTCGACACGTAGGAGATATAGCCGCATC
This sequence comes from Triticum urartu, assembly GCF_003073215.2. Lineage (NCBI taxonomy): Eukaryota > Viridiplantae > Streptophyta > Magnoliopsida > Poales > Poaceae > Triticum > Triticum urartu. The sequence goes on along the minus strand of NC_053023.1, from coordinate 436,803,672 downwards.
GAGGGTGTTACAAGTTGGTATCAGAGCCTTCCCCAACCTTAGGAGCCCCCTTTTTGATCGAATCGCTGGCGTTGTTGAGTCTAGGAAAATGTTTTGAGTCATTTAGGATTATATATATCGGAGAGTTAGGAATTCTTTTTACTCCTCAGTCCCTTCATCGCTCTGGTGAGGCATCCTGACGTAGAGTTTCGACTCTTCTCTTCTCAAATTTCACTAAATTTTTTTAGGATCACGCGGGTATCTTGGAATCGTTCCGATCGATTTGTGACGAGAACATTGTTCTTGGTGCCGGGTTGTGGCAGTGTCCCGGGGGGTTGAGCTCCGAGGTGTTGTCGTCACAATTTTATCGTTGCAGTTCTGGAATACCTGAGTTTAGTTTCACCGACATCGAAAATCTCTTTTATGCAGTTGTTGGTGAGATAACCTCGCCGCCACCTAGTACTGGGGCAGGAGTTCGGGAGTATTGCCATAACTTGTATAACGGATGATTTTTGAAGGTTGAGGTAAATGATTTCCGAAGGTTTCTTGGTTATGTGTTGAAGGATGGATACAGCTGGATGTAGGATTTGTTAGTTTGGGTGAGATATTATGCTTCCCCTGTATCCCCAACACCTGATTGCATAACTGGAAAATTTCGGGAGTTTATAGGTGGGAATTCAAGTATATCGTAGGATATCTTTCCGACAGATGTATGATATGATATTGGGGTTCGACGTCTAGTGGTCCGCCTATCCACGGTTGGTTTTACAGTGGTCTCGTTGTGTCTTAAAGAGTCCTTGGCTATGCCGACTCGGGGACGCTTCGTATGTCATGTGCACTGCCTCGTACATGATGGTGCTGTACGATCGAGCCCGTGTAGGACCCACCATGAAAACTTCGGACGAAATCTCTATCATATGTTTGTTCTGGCTTATTCTGCAAGCCAATCCTTTGTTTTGTTTTGAGTTGTGGTATTCGAGTTGCTTCAGAGACAAATGTGGATTCCATCCTTTCCTAAGAGGTGTTCTCATATTCCTATGTGAATACTAATACTTTATGATAATCGAGATTGGCATGTCAATCCTTTTCAACCGGTGTGTCTCTCTTCAAGTGGATCCGTTCATTTTCAACTTTCACAAGATCCAATCTCAGTTTTCTCAACGGTGTTCGTTTCATCCGTCCCAAGTTGTCTTTGTTTTTTTTTCCCCCCCCCCCCCCCCTTTTTTTTCGAGGACTCAGATTTCATAATCAAGTATCATCTTGTTGATGGGAAGCCTCTCCATTCCCTTTTCCATTACTGTTCTTATCCGGTGATTCTCATGAAGATTCTAACGGAGCTTCAAGTTCGTCACTCTTCACTCGTTTTCTTCTACGGTGGATTCAAATCAAGCTTTCGATGTTGATCTCATATCCCTTTTTCCTTGTTTCAAATACCTTCTCATACCGGTGCACCTCATAATAATTTACTTCTCGCTATTCATTTGTTCGGGAGTGCTGAAGATATCTCAGAAGGCTCGTCTTGTCTTTCAAGATCAGTTCAACCTATTTCGAGGTTGTTATCTCATTCTAGCCATTTAAATCTTACCGGTGCATTCTCTGTTTTAAATCATTTCAACAGTGTATCTTTTGAGTGGGCCCTAACCCACAGGTCTTTTCCAGGATCTTACCTGACTCTTCTAATTTTACCGGAGTTATGCTCAAAGAAGCAACTTAGTTTTACCTCTTATCTTCCTTTTCCCTTTCCCTCCGATGCCATTCTAGATCTCGGGACGAGATCCTCTCGTAGTGGTGGAGTGTTGTGACGCCCCGAGACCGATGCTCCAGATGCCTTCCATGTCTTGCGTGTTAGCTGTGTTATTTATTTGTTTGTTTGCATTCATCATGTCATCATTTGCATTGCATCAGCACTCTTTGTCGTCATTGTTTTTAAAACTTTCTTTTGCTCGTAGTTGTCGCGTCCCCCTTGCTTTTGTTGACCGTTCAGAGACCAACCTTGTTCTTCATTTTCCCTCTTGCCTAAACCGGAGTCTCTTTGCAAAGTGCATCAACCCCCTGCATTGTCTCTTTCTCAACTTCATCTTCTTCTACACCCACAACCTTGCTTGATCATCTTCTTCTCCTTCGGTAATCCATTTAAATTGTGGTATTCTATTTCCCGCACCAATTTAATGTTCATTATTTTCCTATAAATTCTCTACCATGCCTTCAACCTCTCTGCCAAAAATCAGCTCCTTTTGGACTTGTTTTGGTTGGGTTCAAAATGGCTCAAGTTTGAATTTAATTCAAACTTGGATTATTTTTCTACCTCTAAAAATGCCCAAAGAAATTTAGTCAAATTCTGCAAAAATCCTAGACTCCATGTGTATGTTCATATCTCTCACAACCCTCTCCAATTCCTCTGTGATTTTGCTCTTCTATTTCTGTTTGAAGAAATAGAAAAAAGAGCAGCAGCGCAGCCCAGCGACCAGTAGCTTCAGCAGCCCAACAGCCGAGCCGCAGCCCAATTCCATCCCCTGGTAAAGTTCGCACGCGGTCGCTGTTTACCCCTTCCTCGGACCCACCTGTCATTCTCTTTTCTCCCTCCTTTTTCTTCCACCTCACACACCCCTTCCCTCTCACAGTAACTCCAGCTCACCCGAGCACACACGGCTGCCGTGGCGAGGCCAGCACCATCCACATCCCCTGGCCTCATATAAAACCCTCTCGCGGATTCCCCTAGGGTTTCTCCTTCCTCCTTTTCCCCATCTCCGCCGCCACCCAGGGGCATCTCCCCTGCCTTCCTCCTCCTTCCTCGTGAGAGACCAAGAGGGCACACAAGCATGTGCCCGTCGCCGGTGTGGTCTCCGACAAGTACAGCTGCAGCCAAGGTCACCAGGAGTACCCCGACGTCGACTACTTCCTCTACGTCACGGATCAGACGCCATCTCGCCTTCACACCGTCAACCACGTCGTCCACCTCCCCTGCTTCTTCTTCACGGACAGTGTGCTCCATCGCTGTCTTTAGTGCCTCATCACCCTCTCCTTCACCTCCCAACGTCCTCCTCGAGCCACTCGAGCCCATGGTGAGCCGCTGCTCCTTCCCATCTCCTTCTCCGTCATATTCCGTCGTCGTCATTGCCGTTTCCATGCGTACCGGAGGGCCTGCTCGCCGTTGTTTCTTCATCCACAACCAGAGCAGGCACCCTGACCACGAGGTCGTCGCCCATGTTCCCACGCGCTCGCGCACACACGTAAGCACGAGCACTCTCGGATCCACGCCCAGCACCCACCGCTCGCATCCACACACACGCACACCCGCACGATGCACGCGCTCATGCACTCAGCCGTAGCCCATCGCCATGCCTGAGACGAGATCAAGCTCGTGCTCGAGCAGCCCCGCGCGTGCACGTTTCGTAGCAGCCCTGCTTGCAGGAACCGCAACCCCACCAAGTTCCGCACCCCCGCTGGCGCTCTCTAGCCTCAACCGCCACTGCTTTGGTCGCCATTGTCGCCGGCGATCTCCGTGCGGCCATGGAGGGCCAAGGTCGGCCCTTTCAGATGATCTTATAATGTTTTCCTGCTACCATGCCAAACATGCAGCAGCAGCGCAATGGTCTTCACATTGCTCCTCTATCCAAGAGGTTGTGGGATCAAATCCCGGCCGCCCCATATTTTGCTCCGTTTCCTTTTTTTCTGCTCACACACACTCATCCGCTTCGGGCCAGATTTGCTGCTGGGCTTCCACAGTGCGCCACATTCGGCCCGCATCCTTTCTTTATGTTCGCTGCGATTTGTCTAATTCCAAGTGCATGCATATTTACAAAAAATGCCACTAGTTTTGCTTTGTTGATAACTAAAGTTCCATGCATCCATTTAAAACATGTCATATATGCTTTTTGTTCATATTTTCATGTCATTTAACAGTATGCAACTTTCATCCATGTTTAAAATGTTGTTTGTTTAAATTTTGCCTATTGCCATGCTAAAATGCTTTAATTCATAACTAAATAACCGTAGCTCCGTTTTTAACAAACTTTATATGTAAATGGGGCAGAAAATTGCCTAGTTTAACATGGTGCACTTTTCTTGCATGTTTAATAACTCTAAAAATGTGTTTAGGGCAGAACAGTACCAAACCTAATGTATGCATATGAGGAGTTTCCGGACTTGTTGTTTTGTTGTTCCGGCCTCATTTAAACTTGCCTAGATTAGATAGTTTCATCATGCTTCACCTCTTGCCATGCTAACAACATTTAACCTTGTTGGGTAACGAGAGAGAACTAAATAAGTCATGTCGTGTTTTCTTCAATATGCAACTCCGTTGCATGTTGAGCTCCACTTAATTTGTAGGGTTGCTTGTGCACTTTGCCATGTCATGCCCTTTTAAACCAGACATGCATCATTCTTGATTGTGCATCATGCCATGTTCATGTGTTGGTTGTTTACTATGTTGTGTGCTTCTTTTCGGTGTTGCTGTTGCTTCTTCGGGGTGGTTCCAATTACGTCGCATTTGTGAGGAACCGTTCGACTACGTCCATTTGTCTTCTTCATGGACTCGTTCTTCTTCCTTGCGGGATCTCAGGCAAGATGACCATACCCTCGAAATCACTTCTATCTTTGCTTGCTAGTTGCTCGCTCTTTTGCTATGCCTATGCTGCGATACCTACCACTTGCTTATCATGCCTCCCATATTGTTGAACCAAGCCTCTAACCCACCTTGTCCTAGCAAACGTTGTTTGGCTATGTTACCGCTTTGCTCAGCCCCTCTTATAGCGTTGTTAGTTGCAGGTGAAGATGAAGTTTGTTCCTTGTTGGAACATGGATATTTTGTTGGGATATCACAATATCTCTTATTTAATTAATGCATCTATATACTTGGTAAAGGGTGGAAGGCTCGGCCTTATGCCTGGTGTTTTGTTCCACTCTTGCCGCCTAGTTTCCGTCATATCGGTGTTATGTTCCCGGATTTTGCGTTCCTTATGCGGTTGGGTTATAATGGGAACCCCTTGACAGTTCGCCTTGAATAAAACTCTTCCAGCAAGGCCCAACATTGGTTTTACCATTCGCCACCTAGCCTTTTTTCCCTTGGGTGGCCTGCCCAAGGGTCATATTTATTAAACCCCCGAGCCAGTGCTCCTCTGAGTGTTGGTCCAACCTGTCAGCTGCCGGTGGCTACCAGGGGTAACTCTGGGCTGGCCTACCGGAACCTTGGACAATCCGGTGTGCCCTGAGAAAGAGATATGTCAGCTCCTATCGGGATTTGTTGGCACATTCGGGTGGCTTTGCTGGTCTTATTTTACCATTGTCGAAATGTCTTGTAACCGGGATTCCGAGTCTGATTGGGTCTTCCCGCTAGAAGGAATATCCTTTGTTGACCGTGAGAGCTTGTGATGGGCTAAGTTGGGACACCCCTGCAGGGTTATGAACTTTCGAAAGTCGTGCCCGCGGTTATGGGCAGATGGGAATTTGTTAATGTCCGGTTGTAGAAAACCTGAAGATGACCTTAATTAAAATACATCAACCGCGTGTGTAACCATGATGGTCTCTTCTCGGCGGAGTCCGGGAGGTGAACACGGTGTTGGAGTTATGCTTATAACGTAGGTTGTTCTAGGATCACTTCTTGATCATAGTTGTTCGTCCGTGCTTTTGCCTTCTCTTCTCGCTCTATTTTGCGAGTAAGTTAGCCACCATATATGCTAGTCGCTTGCTGCAGCTCCACATCATACCTTTGCCTTACCTATAAGCTTAAATAGTCTTGATCGCGAGGGTGTGAGATTGCTGAGTCCCCGTGACTCACAGATACTTCCAAAACCAGCTTGCAGGTGCCGTTGAACCGTGTCGGTGACGCAACTGAGCTCAGGAGGAGCTCGATGAAGACTTTGTCCGTTGTGTTGTTTCATTCCAGTTAATTAGTAGTGGAGCCCAGTTGGGGGCGATCGCGGATCTATGTAGCATTTGGGGTAGTCTTCTTTTATTTTGGTTCCGTAGTCGGACCTTGATTGTATCTGGATGATGTAATGCTTTATTCATGTATTGTGTGAAGTGGCGATTGTAAGCCAACTATGTATCTCTTTCCCTTATGTATTACATGGGTTGTGTGAAGATTACCTCACTTGCGACATTGCTTTCAATGCGGTTATGCCTCTAAGTCGTGCTTCAACACGTGGGAGATATAGCCGCATCGAGGTCGTTACAATATCGGTGTTATGTTCCCGGATTTTTGCGTTCCTTACACGGTTGGGTTATAATGGGAACCCCTTGACAGTTCGCCTTGAATAAAACTCCTGCAGCAATGCCCAACCTTTGTTTTACCATTTGCCACCTAGCCTCTTTTTCCTTTGGGTTTCTGAAGCCCAAGGGTCTTCTTTATTTAACCCCCCTGGGCCAATGCTCCTCTGAGTGTTGGTCCAAACTAGAGCCATGTGCAGCGCCCCCTCTGGGAAACTCTAGGTTTGGTTTTAGGTGTATGGAGCGCTCATCTGAGTGTGCCCTGAGAACGAGATATGTCCAGCTCCTATTGGGATTTGTCGGCACATTCGGGCGGTGTTGCTAGACTTGTTTTACCATTGTCGAGGATGTCTTGTAACCGGGATACCGAGTCTGATCGGATTGTCTTGGTAGAAGGAATATCCTTCGTTGACCGTGAGAGCTTGTGATGGGCTAAGTTGGGACTCCCCTGCAGGGATTTGAACTTTCGAAAGCCGTGCCCGCGGTTATGGGCAGATGGGAATTTGTTAATGTCCGGTTGTAGATAACATGAAACTTAACTTAATTAAAATGCACCAACCGCGTGTGTAACCGTGATGATCTCTTCTCGGCGGAGTCTGGGAAGTGAACACGGTGTTGGAGTAATGCTTGACGTAGGTTGTTCTAGGATCACTTCTTGATCATAGTTGTTCGATCGTGCTTTTGCCTTCTCTTCTCGCTCTCTTTTGCGAATAGGTTAGCCACCATATATGCTAGTCGCTTGCTGCAGCTCCACATCATACCTTTACCTTACCTATAAGCTTAAATAGTCTTGATCGCGAGGGTGTGAGATTGCTGAGTCCCCGTGACTCACAGTTTCCTTCCAAACCAGATGCAGGGACCGATGATACCGCTCAAGATGATGCGCTTGAGCTCAAGTGGGAGTTTGATGAAGACTCTCGTCGTTACTATGTGTCTTTCCCAGATGATCAGTAGTGGTGCCTAGTTGGGGCGATCGGGGACTTTGTCGCATTTGGGGGTTGATCTTTATTTTGGTACCATAGTCGGACCATGAGTGTATTGGATGAATGTAATGACTTATTTATGTATTTGTGTGACGTGGCGAGTGTAAGCCAACTATGTACTTTCCCCCTTTATTTACATACATGGGTTGTTGTGAAGATTACCTCACTTGCGACATTGCTTTCAATGCGGTTATGCCTCTAAGTCGTGCCTCGACACGTAGGAGATATAGCCACATCAAGGACATTACACCTCCACGGGGTGGTCCTGTTCATCCAGCCCTCCACGGGGTCCTGTTCATCCAGCCCCAACCGGCTCGATCCATCGGGGTCCTGTTCATCCAGAGGCAACACCACGGGGTCCTGTTCATCCACCCCCACCGGGAACTGTTCATCCAAACCCCCCTGCAACGCTCACTGTTCATCCAGAGGCAGTATCGATCGGCTTCAGTTAGCAGCAGTAGTGAAGGAATCGCTCGATCGAGTTTAGTTAATAGCCATCGATCGATCGCTCGGGTTCAGTAACGCGTAGCCTGCAGTGCAATCGCTCGGGTTCAGTTAGAGACCAATGCCTCGCTTGGGTTCAGTTAGAGCCAACGCCTCGCACACACGCGCGTACGTGTACGAGAGAAGCGCGCATTGCTCGGCCCCCGACCTCCCACCGTAACCGGGAACTCCCCGAAATTTTCCTCGCCCTCGCTTCTACCACGGTTTTTTCCGTCATGGACGGCCCAAAGAATGTCATGCAGCTGCGTCTCCGGCCCGCCCAGGATGAAAAGCCCATTTTCTGTCATGATTTTTTGTCATAGAAGTAGGAGCCCACCACATATATGATGATACTGAGTTTTGTCACAATTATCGTCATAGAAGTGTCATATGTATGATAGAAAAAAATTTCGTTCGGCCCAAAATGTCATGGATGTGTCTTTTTTTGTAGTGATAATACTGAACGTGTGCTGAACTCGGAGGTGCCGTATGTTCGGTACTTGATCAGTCGGATCGTGAAGACGTACGACTACATCAACCGCGTTATGCTAACGCTTCCGCTTTCGGTCTACGAGGGTACATGGACAACACTCTCCCCTCTCGTTGCTATGCATCACCATGATCTTGCGTGTGCGTATGATTTTTTTTGGAATTACTGCGTTTCCCAACATAATATGATGAAGATAGACCCGAGGACCATAGGTTTCACTAGTGGCTTCTCTCAAGAGCATAAGTATTTTACGGTGGGTGAACGAATTACTGTTGAGCAATTGACAGAATTGAGCATAGTTATGAGAATATCTAGGTATGATCATGTATATAGGCATCACGTCCGAGACAAGTAGACCGACTCCTGCCTGCATCTACTACTATTACTCCCCTCATCGACCGCTATCTAGCATGCATCTAGAGTATTAAGTTCATGAAAAGAGAGTAACGCCTTAAGCAAGAGGACATGATGTAGAGGGATAAATTCATGCAATATGATAAAAAACCCATCTTGTTATCCTCGATGGCAACAATACAATACGTGCCTTGCTGCCCCTACTATCAATGGGAAATGACACCGCAAGATTGAACCCAAAGCTAAGCACTTCTCCCATTGCAAGAAAGATCAATCTAGTAGGCCAAACCAAATTGATAATTCGAAGAGACTTGCAAAGATAACCAATCATACATAAAAGAATTCAGAGAAGATTCAAATATTGTTCATAGATAATCTTGATCATAAACCCACAATTCATCGATCTCAACAAACACACCGCAAAAAGAAGATTACATCGAATAGATCTCCACAAGAGAGGGGGAGAACTTTGTATTGAGATCCAAAAAGAAAGAAGAAGCCATCTAGCTAATAACTATGGACCTGAAGGTCTGAGGTAAACTACTCACACTTCATCGGAGAGTCTATGGTGTTGATGTAGAAGCCCTCCATCATGGATACCCCCTCTGGCAGAGATCCGGAACAGGCCCCAAGATGGGATCTCATGGATACAGAAAGTTGCCGCGGTGGAATTAGGGTTTCGCTCTGTATCTAATCGTTTGGGGGTACGTAGGTATATATAGGAGGAAGAAGTACGTCAGTGCAGCAATAGGGGCCCACGAGGGTGGAGGGCGCGCCTGGGGGGGGGTAGGCGCACCCCTACCTCGTGGCCTCCCTGTTGGTTGCTTGACGTAGGGTCCAAGTCACCTGGGTCTTGTTCGTTGATAAAATCACGTTCCCGAAGGTTTCATTCCGTTTGGACTCCGTCTGATATTCCTTTTCTTTGAAACCCTAAAATAGGCAAAAAACAACAATTCTAGGCTAGGCCTCCGGTTAATAGGTTAGTCCCAAAAATAATATAAAAGTGGATAATAAAGCCCAATAATGTCCAAAACAGTAGATAATATAGCATGGAGCAATCAAAAATTATAGATAAGTTGGAGACGTATCATAAACTAACAGTAATGAATGCAAATGACAGCGGTGCTCTCCAGCTGGTGCTTTTTAATAAGAGGATGATGACTCATCATAAAATTAAATAGATAGGCCCTTCGCAGAGGGAAGCAGGGATCTGTAGAGGTGCCAGAGCTTGGTTTTGAAATAGATATGAATAATATTTTGAGTGGTATACTTTCATTGTCAACATAACAACCAAGAGATGGCGATATCTTCCATGCTACACGCATTATAGGCGGTTCCCAAACTGAATGGTAAAGTTTATACTCCCCCTCCACCAACAAGCATCAATCCATGGCCTGCTTGAAACAACGAGTGCCTCCAACTAACAACAGTCCCAGGGGGAGTTTTGTTTGCAATTATTTTGATTTGATTTGCATAAAGCATGGGACTGGGCATCCCGGTGACCATCCATTTTCTCGTGAATGAGGAGCGGAGTCCACTCCTCTTGAGAATAACCCGCCTAAGATGGAAGATACGAACAACCCTAGTTGATACATGAGCTATTCGGGCATACAAAACAGAATGTTTATTTGAAGGTTTAGAGTTTGGCACATACAAATTTACTTGGAACGGCAGGTAGATACCGTATATAGGTAGGTATGGTGGACTCATATGGAATAACTTTGGGGTTTATGGGATTGGATGCACAAGCAGTATTCCCGCTTAGTACAGGTGAAGGCTAGAAAAAGACTAGAAAGCGACCAGCTAGAGAGCGACAACAGTCATGAACATGCATTAAAATTAATCAACACCGAATGCAAGCATGAGTAGGATATAATGCACCATGAACATAAATATCGTAGAGGCTATGTTGATTTTGTTTCAACTTCATGCGTGAACATGTGCCAAGTCAAGCCACTCGAATCGTTGAAAAGAGGATATCACCCTATCATACCACATCACAACCATCTTAATAGCATGTTGGCACGCAAGGTAAACCATTATAAGCTCCTAGCTAATTAAGCATGGCACGAGCAACTATAATCTCTAATTGTCATTGCAAGCATGTTTATTCATAATAGGCTGAATCAGGAATGATGAACTAATCATATTTACAAAAACAAGAGAGGTCGAGTTCATACCAGCTTCTCCCATCTCAATCAATCCATCATATATCATCATAATTGCCTTTCACTTGCACGACCGAATGATGTGAATAATAATAATAGTGCACGTGCATTGGACTAAGCTGGAATCTGCAAGCATTCAATAAGCAGGAGAAGACAAGGCAATATGGACTCTTGGTTAAATCAACAATAATGCATATAGGAGTCACTTCAACAATTTAATCATGGTCTTCTCCTATCGACCCCCAAAGAAAAGAAAAGAAATAAAACTATTTACATGGGAAAGCTCCCAGCAAGCAAAAGAAGAAAGGGAAATCTTTTTGAGTTTTCTTTTTAGTTATTACTACTACAGCAAGAAAAATAAAATAGCTAAAAGCTACTACTAATTTTTTGTTTTTCTTAAGGTTTATCAAACACACAAGAAGAAAGCATAAAAAAGAAATAAACTAGCATGGATATTACAATGAAAAAGTATGAGCACCGACATCTAGCAATGAGTGTGTGAACATAAATGTAATGTCGGTGGGAAATACGTACTCCCCCAAGCTTAGGCTTTTGGCCTAAGTTGGTCTATTGCCATGGATGGCCTGGCGGATATCCAAAGTTGTAGTTGCGGTCGTACTGAGATGCAGCGGTCATTGCATCGTGGGATGCAGCTTGGAGGCGAGCTATCTCAGCCCTCCTCTTATACTCTTCTGCCTCCTCTCTGGTTATAAAATATCTCCCTTTTGCCTCCTCACAAAGGAACTAGTGAGATAGTGGTACTGACGGCACTTTTCTGCCTCGAAGCTCACAAGATCAGCATTATGCAAATATGCGTTAAATTCTTCCTTAATTCCTGCTCGATCCATGAAGTCCTCTGAAGGCCATTCACAAGGCCGCACTGGGGCGTCCCTTGGTGGTTCATCATCAGCATCACGCATTGCAAGGCTAGGTCCTTGCTTTCTTGAAGGACCACCTTGGTACATTTTCCTAAACATATTTCTTTTCTCTGAAAAATTTCTGAAATTTTTAGTAACTTCAAATAAAAGTAAACCAAACTCAACAAAATTGATAGCAACTACTCCTACAAGTGCCTAGAGCCTATATCATGCATTAGAACTACTTGGAACCATATAAATTTGACATGCAAGCTCAAGAACATGGTCACCTAGGCATCACAAATTTGCAATGAATAAAGTACCAGAACAAAAACTAATTGGACCAATGGAGGAGTCACATACCAAGCAACAATCCCCCAAAGCAATTTTGTGAGAGGTGCTTTGAGCAGGGAGATTGAAAATTGCAGCAAAATGAGCTAGAACTCGTGCTTGAGCTAGATGGTGATTTTTTAGGAGGAAAAAGAAGTGTGTGGGTGCAGGAATAAGTGGAGGTGTAGCGACCAGACCTCAAACAGTCTGATCTCTGTGCTTAGGTGTCATCTCTGGATCAGTAATGCTGACACCACACAGTACTCGAAGGATTTATATCAGAGTAGCAATCACACACTTATTACATCGAGTGTCTCAAAAGAGAACTTATTACAATAAATATGGCTTAAGGCCATCTAATAACGATAACAGCGGAAGGCTTGGAAGATAAGTGAGTCCATCAACTCCAACGGCATCACTGAGTATAGAACCACGACCTAAAACTCCTCAATCGTCGTCTGAAAAGTCTGCAACATTAACGTTGCAGCCCGAAACGGGTCAGCACATGGAATATGCTGGCAAGGTAACACATAGAAAGCAATGGAATGCAACAGCTATACAATATGCATATTTGGCTGGTGGAAAGCTCTATGGTTAAATTTTTTGCGTAAAGCCAATTTTTCCCTACTTCAAAGAAATAAATTTAATTACTATCATGGTGGTTGTTAAACATTGAGAATGGTTGACAGCATTCTCAATCCCAATTAAATAACATCATTAAAACCCAACAAAATTAACTTTAGAGTAACATGTTGAGATTCACATGATAATCCAGGTACTAGATACTCAAGATGTCCATAACCGGGGACACGGCTAACCATGATTAGTTTGTTACACTCTGCAGAGGTTTGCGCACTTTTCCCCACAAGACTCGATCGCCTCCGTTGGATTTCTGGCACTACATGGTGTTTGAGAAACGGATGAACGAGACATAGTCTTTCAGAAGCGCTAGCACCTTATGATCGGGTAGACCGTACCACCTACATCCCCTACATCTTCTAGTCTACCACTGTAAGAGTTCGCACAACTTAATCAACTATGCCAGAGCCCATAATGGCTTGTGGCTGCACACGGAAGTTTCTAGTATGAATAATCTCATGATCCCTTTGAGCCTGGGTGGCGGTCCGAAAGAAAAACAGGCAAGGCCTGGGATACCCAGGTGCCTCAATCCACCCAGAGGTGTGTTAGGTTGCCACCTTAGATAAACCATTAATTAACAATCTCACATCTGTCATGGATATCACTCACCCAATCCACGTCTACTAGCATAGCATGGCGTAATAAGTAAACGTAGAAGTAACTCCCAAAGGTTTGTTAATAAACAGGTAATAGGTACTACCTCATCTACTTCCCATCCCACAGTTTAATTAGATCCTAATCATGCAATGTGTGAGGATTGATCTAATGCAATAAAACTGGGTTGTAGAAAAGGGTATGATCAAAGTGTTACTTGCCTTGCTGATGATCCGCGAAACCTAGAGATTCGAAGTAACAGGGGGCGCACTCCGGGTATTCTATCGCAGACAAACAAACAAGCATACAATAAGTACTCATCTAATGCACGGGTAAAACTCAAATAGAAGATCTAACCAGAAAGTTCAACTTAAGAACCCTGGTTTGTAAAAAGAATCAAATCGAACAAAGCAAAAGAAATCAAACGGTGAAAGAAAACAACTCGTTCTAGTAATCTGGATCTAAGGCAAATTTTACAGTAGCAAAAACTTGTTTAAGTTGGTTATTCGGAAAGAGGGTTTCGAGATGAAACTCCAGGCGCTTGAATCGCCTGATTCCGATAAACGAGCGAAAAGTTATACTAAAACGAAAATCGGATCAGAAATCGCGATCAGAAAATAACCGCGGAAAATCCGACGAAAAAGAAAAACGACGAACAGATTTTTTTTTTAAAACGGCACGGAAGTCGAGGCGGCGGCGAACCTCGGGCGGCGTGCAACTCCGGCGAGTCGGCGGCGGGGCGGCGGCAGCGGCTGGCGGCGTCGGCGGCGGCTGGGGCTGGGGCTGGGGCGCGCTAGGGTTAGGGTTTCGGGGCTGGGCGGCTGGGCTCTCTCGGGCCCCGGGGCGGCGGCTTATAAAGGCCTCGGCCGGCGGTGTCCTGGCCGAGTACGGCCCATAGTCGGTTCCGCGTTTTTTTAAAATAATTCCGCTCGGAAGAAAAATAAAAAGAAATACTAAACGGACTCCAAAAATCACGAAATAAATTTTCCCGGGTTTCTAAAATCAAGCCCGATAAAGTGAATATTTATCTGGGCCCAAACTACAACTTTGAAAAACGCGCATTTTTCCTAAATTCAAATAAAAATACCGAAAAACTCCGAAATAAATCTTATTTGATTTTTTTATTAAATCCTCAATATTTCTATATTTTGGGAAAGTCATTTTATTCCCTCTCTCATACTTTTGTAATAGAAATAATTGATGATAAAATAAATAAAATCAAATTATCCTGTTTACATAATTTGAGAAAACTCAAATATGTAAGTAACGAAATCCCCAACTCTCTCCGTGGGTCCTTGAGTTGCTTAGGATTTTCTAGGATCAAAACCAAAAGCAAAATAAAACATGATATGCATGATGACCTAATGTATAACATTCCAAATTGAAAATTTGGGATGTTACAAACCTACCCCCCTTAAGATGAATCTCGCCCTCGAGATTCGGGTTGGCTAGAAAATAGGTGAGGGTGGTCCTTGAGCAAATTTTCCTCTCGCTCCCAGGTGGCTTCATCCTCCGTGTGGTGGCTCCACTGAACTTTGCAAAACTTGATAACCTTGTTGCGAGTAACTCGGCTGGCAAACTCAAGAATCTTGACTGGTTTTTCCTCATAGGTCAAATTGTTATCCAGCTGAATTGCTTCCAATGGCACTATGTCTCTCAAAGGTATGTCAGCTATCTCCGCGTGACACTTCTTCAACTGAGAAACGTGAAACACATCATGAACTCCTGTCAATCCTCTTGGCAATTCCAACTTGTAGGCCACTTCTCCCATACGCTCCAAAACTCGATATGGTCCTACAAATCGTGGCGCTAACTTCCCCTTAACTGCAAAGCGCTAATCCCTCGAAGTGGGGATACTCGAAGATAAGCTCTGTCTCCAACTTCATAAACTGTCTCCTTGCGTTTAGAATCTGCGTAGCTCTTCTGCCTGGACTGGGCTACCTTGAGCCTATCGCGAATCAACTTCTCCTTCTGTTCAGACTCCTTAATCAGATCTGGTCCAAACAACTGACGGTCTCCAACTTCGTCCCATGACAACGGTGTCCTGCACCTCCTTCCGTACAGAGCTTCGAAAGGTGCCATCTTCAAACTGGTCTGATAGCTATTATTGTAAGAGAACTCTGCATATGGCAAATTATCATCCCAACTAGATCCATAATCTAGCGCACAAGCTCTCAGCATATCCTCCAAAATTTGATTGACTCTCTCAGTCTGTCCATCTGTCTGCGGGTGAAAAGCTGTACTAAATTCTAGCCTAGTACCCAAAGTCTCATGCAACTGCTTCCAGAACTTTGAGGTAAACTGGGTTCCTCTATCTAATACGATACTCCTCGAAACTCCATGCAAACATACGATCCTGGTCATGTATATCTTTGCCAACTTAGCACTGGTGTAAGTGGTCTTTACTGGGATGAAATGTGCTACCTTCGTCAATCGATCAACTACAACCCAAATTGAGTCATAGCCTGAACGAGTCCTTGGTAATCCCGTGATAAAATCCATGCCTAGCTTATCCCACTTCCATTCGGGTATCGGCAATGGTTGCAACAATCCTGCTGGCTTCTGATGCTCTGCCTTTACTCTCTGACATACGTCACAAACTGCTACATACTCCGCAATATCCTTCTTCATTCCGGTCCACCAGAAAATATCCTTCAAATCCAAATACATCTTGGTATTTCCTGGGTGAATCGAATACGGTGAATCATGTGCCTCTTGCAGAATCAACTTTCTGATCTCCGGGTCATTGGGTACATAAACACGGTCTTCAAACCATAGGTGTCGTGCTCATCCTCACGAAATCCTTTAGCTTTTCCTTTGCTCAGTTTCTCCTTTATAGCGGCAATCTCTTTGTTAGTTTTCTGAGCTTCTCTGATTCTATCCATCAAGGTTGACTGAATTTCCAACATTGCTACATAGCCTCTCGGAACTATTTCCAAACATAGTTCACGAAGATTTTCTGCTAACACCTTGGGTATTTCTCCCGTCATTAACGTATTGACATGGCTCTTGCGGCTTAATGCATCAGCTACTACATTAGCCTTCCCGGGATGATAATGCAATCTCATATCATAATCCTTGATGAGCTCCAACCATCTCCTTTGTCTGAGATTCAACTCCTTCTGCGTGAAAATGTACTTCAAACTCTTGTGATCCGTGTACACCTCACAATGATTTCCAATGAGGAAATGTCTCCATGTCTTCAATGCATGCACTACGGCTGCTAACTCCAAATCATGCGTGGCATAATTCAATTCGTGAGGCTTCAGTTGTCGTGAAGCATACGAAACAACTCTTCCTTCCTGCATAAGCACTGCTCCAAGTCCTCGACGTGAAGCGTCGCAATACACCTCATAATCCTTGGTTTGATCTGGCAAAATCAACACTGGTGAGGTAACCAAGCGTTTCTTCAACTCCTGGAAACTAGCCTCACACTCCTCAGTCCATTTGAACTTGGTATCCCTCTTCAGCAACTCCGTCATAGGCTTCGAAATCTTTGAAAAAATTTCAATAAACCTCCGGTAGTATCCTGCGAGTCCAAGAAAACTCCGGATCTCTCCAACTGTTGTTGGTGCTTCCCACTTGGTCACGGTTTCAACTTTAGCGGGATCTACTGCTATACCTTCTCCGGATATAACGTGTCCGAGGAATCCTACTTCCTTCAACCAAAACTCACATTTGCTGAACTTGGCATATAATTGGTGTTCTCTGAGCTTTCCAAGTACCAAATGCAAATGCTCCTTATGTTCCTCTTCATTCTTCGAATAAACCAGGATATCATCAATGAACACTACGACGAACTTATCCAAAAACTCCATAAACACTTTGTTCATCATGTTCATAAAATAGGCAGGTGCGTTAGTCAGTCCAAATGACATAACGGTATACTCATACAGTCCATATCTGGTGGTAAAAGCTGTCTTCGGAATATCCTGTTCTCGAATTTTCAACTGATGGTACCCTGATCGCAAATCGATCTTGGAAAATACTTTAGCTCCTTGCAATCGATCAAACAGATCGTTGATCATTGGTAGTGGGTACTTGTTCTTGATTGTTACTTCGTTCAATCCTCGATAATCAACAACCATTCTTAACGATCCATCCTTCTTCTCCACTAGAAGTACTGGTGATCCCCAAGGTGACGAACTTGGGCGAATATATCCCTTATCCAATAACTCCTTAATCTGCTTCTTAATTTCCACCAAATCTTTTGCTGGCATCCTATATGGTCTCTTCGATATTGGCCCAGTGCCTGGTAAAAGCTCAATCAAAAACTCAATGTCTCTATCCGGTGGCATGCCTGGCAACTCTTCGGGAAATACATCAGGAAAATCCTTTAACACTGGTACTTCCTCCTGCACAACTCCTGATAAGGAATTTACTTGTGTCCTGTTTGGCACATGCCGGGATACATACTTGATCCTTCTCCCTTCTGGTGTGGTAAGCAAAATTGACTTACTAGCACACTCAATATTCCCTTCATACCTTGATAACCAATCCATGCCTAATATCACATCCAATCCTTGAGATTCCAATACTATTAGGTCTGAGGGAAAAACATAGTTACCAATCCTTAATGGTAACCGATCACACCATAGACTTGCCACATACTCTGCTCCTGGCAAGGTTACTAACATGGGTGACCTAAGGGCTTGGGTTGGTAGGTTATACTAATCCACAAATCCCCTTGAGATGTATGAATGCGATGCACCAGTATCAAAAAGAACGAGTGCAGTAAATGACTTAACCAAAAACTTACCTATTACTGCATCGGGCTGAGCTTCAACCTCCTCCACATTAACGTGGTTCACCTGTCCCCTGTTAAAAGGGTTCGGCTTCTTTCCAGAACTTCCATTGCCGTTTTGGCCTTCAGGACATTCATTTGCATAATGTCTTGGCTTTGAACACTTATAGCAAGTGACGTGGCTCAAGTCCTTCTTGGCTGGGGTTGATGGGGTGCTGCGGTTATGGCCATTGCTTCCTCCATTCCCATTACCATTCCCAGATGATCAGTAGTGGTGCCCAGTTGGGGCGATTGGGGAGTTTGTCGCATTTGGGGGTTGATCTTTATTTTGGTACCGTAGCCGGACCATGAGTGTATTGGATGAATGTAATGACTTATTTATGTATTTGTGTGACGTGGCGAGTGTAAGCCAACTATGTACTTTCCCCCTTTATTTACTTACATGGGTTGTTGTGAAGATTACCTCACTTGCGACATTGCTTTCAATGCGGTTATGCCTCTAAGTCGTGCCTCGACACGTAGGAGATATAGCCGCATCGAGGGTGTTACAAGTTGGTATCAGAGCCTTCCCCAACCTTAGGAGCCCCCTTTTTGATCGAATCGCTGGCGTTGTTGAGTCTAGGAAAATGTTTTGAGTCATTTAGGATTATATATATCGGAGAGTTAGGAATTCTTTTTACTCCTCAGTCCCTTCATCGCTCTGGTGAGGCATCCTGACGTAGAGTTTCGACTCTTCTCTTCTCAAATTTCACTAAATTTTTTTAGGATCACGCGGGTATCTTGGAATCGTTCCGATCGATTTGTGACGAGAACATTGTTCTTGGTGCCTCCTGTCATTTAGGGGTTGTGGCAGTGTCCCAGGGAGTTGAGCTCCGAGGTGTTGTCGTCACAATTTTATCGTTGAGATTCTGGAATACCTGAGTTTCGCCGACATCGAAAATCTCTTTTATGCAGTTGTTGGTGAGATAACCTCGATGCCACCCAGTACTGGAGCGGGAGTTCGGGAGTATTGCTATAACTTGTATAACGGATGCTTTTCGAAGGTTGAGGTAAATGATTTCCGAAGGTTTCTCGGTTATGTGTTGAAGAATGGATACAGCTGGATGTAGGATTTGCTAGATTTGGGTGAGATATTATGCTTCCCCTGTATCCCCAACACCCGATTGCATAACCGGAAAGGTTCGGGAGTTTCATAGGTGGGAATTCTTGTAGCTCTAGTTCTTCTTCCGCGGATATTTGGTTTGGGATTGGGTAATCCTCACCAAGTATTTGCCCTTGTCCGTACCTTGTTGTTTTTCTTCTACCTCAATTCTAAGTGGCTTCTCAATTTATGGAAATGTGACCATTTCAATTGGAATGCATTCGTTCATTTTGTTCAGATGTGAAGACTATATGTTGCAATTTCAACCCATTTGATTCAGCTTAAATATTTGTCTGTCAAGATGCTAACGGTTGTCAACCTCTTGAGGATGGCTCCTCCAACGCGCACGACTCCGAATCCTGATCCGCCACCACCACCTCCACCTCCGGAGGCATGGCAAGCTGTGATGGCCGCTACAAACGCAAACACGTAGCTGGTCATGCAAATTCTTCAAGAGCGCAACCAAGGGAATCCTGGCCATGGAAACAATCAGTATTAGTTTGCTACACTCAACCAGTTCCTTGCTAACCAGCCAAAGACCTTCAGCAATTGTGTTGAGGCAACAGACGCTGATGATTGGCTCGTGGACATATGCAAGCATTTCGAGTGTAGTAATGTCAGGCCTGAGGACTTTGTCAAGTTTGCCTCCTTCCAACTCAAAGACCAAGCTGCAGAATGGTTTCAGCAGTACAAAGATTCCAGAGGAGGCCGTGTGATTACTTGGGATGAATTCCGTCAAGACTTCAAAGCTCATCATATTCCTCAGAGTGTGGTTGAGAGCAAGCGTGAGGAATTCCGCAACCTGAAGCAAGGCACTATGTCTGGTTACCAGTACAACATCATGTTTCAGAAGCTCGCCCGTTTCGCTAAGCAAGACATCCCTGACGAGAAGAGCATGATATACCAGTTCAGGGGTGGTCTCAGAGAAGAACTCCAGCTAGCTCTTGTCCTTTTTGAGCCCAAGAAGTACGATGAGTTCTACAATATGGCAATGAAGCAAGAGGCTGCCCAACTGAAGTGCGATGCCTCCAAGAAGTGAGTCAGAGATGCAACTCCTTCTTCCTCTACTCAAGTGGCTAAGCAGCAAAAGTATTGGCTTCCTCCTCCTCCGTTCCGTCAGCCTTATCAGCAGAAGAGCAAAGGTGGCAGTGGATCTTCCCACCCACCCAACCCTGGCTTTCAGAACAAGACTTTGTCTCAAGCTCCAAGATCAAGTGCTCCGTATCACCGTCCGCTCTCGGAGGTCACATGCAACAAGTGCCAACAGAAGGGTCACTATGCCAACAAGTGCTTCAATCAGAGGCGTCTTCCTCCTCCTCCTATGAGATCTGCAAGTACAACTGTGGTCAAGCATAACCCCAAGCACGCCAAGGTCAACATGGTGAATGCAGCTCAAGCAGAGGACTCATCAGATGTCATCATGGGTAACCTTCCTGTTAACGATGTTCCTGCAAAAGTTCTTTTTGACACTGGTGCATCGCATTGCTTCATTTCTAAACCTTTTGCATCAAAGTATGAGTGCAATTATCAGCATTTGCAAAGACCTTTGCAAATCGTGTCCCCGGGCAAGCAAATGACAGCTAATATCTGCGTCCCGGATGTTACTATCACGTTGGGCGACTACAAATTTCTAGCTTCTCCTATTGTTCTGGGCGACTCGGATATCGATCTTATTCTTGGAATGGATTGGCTTTCTAAGCATAGGGCTCATCTTGATTGAGCTGCCAGGCAGATTCAATTGACTCATTCGTCTGAGGATGTAATTGTCTTTACCGCAAGGGATGATACCATTCGTCTGTTTTCTCTCAATGAGAAGGATGAGCTGGATGCCATCTCTCAAATTCCATTAGTTTGCGAATATCAAGACGTCTTTCCAGAAGAGCTTCCAGGAATGCCTCCGCACCGGCCAGTGGAATTTGTCATCGATCTTGAGCCTGGCACGGAACCTGTTTGCAAACGTCCTTACAAGGTGAGACCCAAAGAGTTGAAGGAGCTGAAGAAGCAACTCGATGAACAAGAGCGTATGGGTCTCATCCGACCTAGTTCTTCTCCGTGGGGTTGTGGAGTTCTTTTTGTGAAGAAGAAGGATGGAACAGACCGACTCTGTGTCGACTACCGTCCATTGAACAAGAAGACTATAAAGAACAAGTACCCACTTCCCAACATCAACGAGCTGTTTGAACAACTCAAAGGTGCTCAAGTATTCTCCAAGCTTGATCTCGATATGGGCTATCACCAGATTCGCATTCACGAGCAAGATATCCCCAAGACAGCATTCACAAGCTATGGTTCATATGAATACACTGTCATGTCTTTCGGCCTCGTCAACGCTCCTCCGACTTTCTCTCGCATGACGAACTTCATCTTCAACCCCTACACAAATGACTTCGTCTTGGTCTACCTCGATGACATTTTGGTCTTTTCCAAGAACAAGGAAGATCATGCCAAGCACTTGCGTTTGGTGCTCGATAAGCTCAGAGAACATCAGTTCTATGTCAAGTTTTCTAAGTGCGAGTTTTGGCTCGATGAGGTTCTCTACCTTGGGCATATTATCTCTGCCAAGGGCATAGCGGTGAATCCTGAGAAGGTGTCTGCAATTGTGAATTGGGAACCACCTCAGAACGTGAAGCAACTCCGCAGTTTCCTTGGGCTCGCAAGCTATTGTCGAAGGTTCATTGAGAACTTTTCAAAGATCGCGAAGCCTCTTTAAAACCTTCTCCAGAAGCACGTCAAGTACGTTTGGTCTCCTGAATGTGACATCGCTTTCAACACCCTGAAAGAGAAATTAGTCACTGCTCCAGTTCTGACTCCTCCTGATGAATCCAAACCGTTTGAGGTCTTCTGTGATGCTTCCCTTCAAGGTCTTGGTGCAGTGTTGATGCAAGAGAAGAAAGTTGTGGCCTATACTTCTCGCCAGTTGAAGCCCAACGAAAAGAACTACCCCACTCATGACCTCGAGTTGGCGGCAGTTGTGCATGCTCTTCTGACTTGGAGACATCTCTTATTGGGAATAAAAGTGGACATCTTCACTGACCACAAGAGTCTCAAGTACATCTTCACTCAGCCTAATCTCAACCTCAGGCAGACTCGTTGGGTCGAAATGATTCAAGAGTATAATCCGAGTATCGAATATACTCCAGGCAAGGCCAATGTAATTGCTGATGCATTGAGCAGGAAGGCTTACTGCAACAGTTTGATTCTCAAGCCTTACCAACCCGAGCTTTGTGAAGCTTTCTGCAAACTAAATCTGCAAGTTGTTCCTCAAGGTTTCCTCGCCAACCTCCAAGTCTCTCCTACTTTGGAAGATCAGATTCGTGAGGCTCAACTTCTTGATGCTATGGTGAAGAAGGTGAAGATTGGGATTGCCAAGAGTCAACCCAAGTACAAGTGCTATCGCCTTGATGACAAGGATACTCTATTCTTCGAGGATCGCATTGTTGTGCCTAAAGGTGACCTTCGTAAAGTCATTATGAACGAGGCTCACAATTCACTCCTCTCTATTCACCCTGGAAGTACAAAGATGTACCATGACCTCAAGCAGTCGTATTGGTGGACTCGAATGAAGCGCGAGATTGCTCAGTTCGTGAATGAATGTGATGTCTGCAGAAGAGTGAAGGCAGAACACCAACGACCAGCTGGTCTCCTCCAGCCTCTTGCCATTCCAGAATGGAAGTTTGACCACATTGAGATGGACTTCGTGACTGGGTTTCCAAAGTCCAAGCATGGCAATGATGTTATCTTCGTTGTCATCGACAAACTCACTAAAGTGGCTCACTTTCTGCCTATCAAAGAATCCATCACAGCAGCTCAATTGGCAGAGCTTTATACCTCTCGGATTGTCTCTCTACACGGCATTCCGCAGTTGATTTCTTCAGATCGTGGCAGCATCTTTACCTCCAAGTTTTGGGATTCTTTTCAGAAGGCCATGGGCACCAACATCCGTTTCAGCACAGCTTTTCATCCCCAAACTAGTGGCCAAGTCGAGCGTGTCAATCAGATTCTTGAAGATATGCTCAGAGCTTGCGTTTTCTCTTTCGGTATGAAGTGGGAAGATTGTCTTCCATATGTCGAGTTCTCCTACAACAACAGCTTCCAAGCGAGTTCGGGCAAGGCCCCATTTGAAATTCTCTATGGCAGGAAGTGCCGTACTCCTCTTAATTGGTCAGAGACTGGTGAACGTCAACTTCTTGGAAATGACTTGATCATAGAGGCAGAAGAGATGTGCAAAGTCATTCGTGATAACCTCAAAGCAGCACAATCACGCCAGAAGAGCTACTATGATAGTAAGCATCGTGATTTGGCTTTCCAGATCGGAGACCATGTTTACCTCCGTGTCTCCCCAATGAAAGGTACTCGTCGCTTCGGTATAAAAGGGAAGCTTGCCCCTAGATACGTGGGTCCTTTCAAGATCGTCAGCAAGAGAGGCGATCTCGCCTATCAACTTGAGCTTCCCTCCAACTTCGCAAACGTGCACAACGTGTTTCATGTCTCTCAATTCCGCAAGTGCTTCAAGACCCCTGATCGCACCGTCAACTTCGAAGACAATGATCTCCAAGAAGACCTTTCTTATAGTGAGCACCCCGTTGCTATCCTTGAAGAAACTGAGCGCAAGACTCGCAACAAGTCTATAAAATTCCTCAAAGTCAAGTGGTCACATCACTTTGACCGTGAAGCCACCTGGGAACGCGAGGATCACCTCCGTTCTGAATACCCGGAGTTTTTCCAGTCCTAGATCTTGGGACGAGATCCTTTCGTAGTGGTGGAGTGTTGTAACACCCCAGATGTAATTTACCTTATCTGTACTCCAACTCTTGCCGTTTTCAGCACTAAATTATTTTATTTCCTCGTTGTCAGGTTTTTGTCTCCGTGTGTGTTTGTCTTTGTCATGCATCTCATATCATGTCATCATGTGCATTGCATTTGCATACGTGTTAGTCTCATGCATCCGAGCATTTTCCCCATTGTCCGTTTTGCATTCCGGTGCTCCTATGTCCTCCGGTGGTCCTTTCTACCTCTTTGCGTGTGTGGGGGCTAAACGTTTTCAGATTGGACCGAGACTTGTCATGCAGCCTTGGTTTACTACCGGTAGACCGCCTGTCAAGTTTCGTACCATTTGGACTTCATTTGATACTCCAACGGTTAACCGAGGGACCGAGAAGGCCTCGTGTGTGTTGCAGCCCAACACCTCTCCAAACTGGCCCAAAGCCCACCTAAACCCTCTCCATCATCTAGAGCGTTCGATCACGATCGCGTGGCCGAAAACCGCACCTCATTTGGAGCTTCCTAGCTCCCTCTACGCCTATATATAGACCCCTCATTCCAAATCCCGGGTCTCTTCTTCCCCTAACCCTAAAACTCCCTCGCGCGCCGCCGGACATTGTCTGATTCGACCGGACGCACCGCCGCCAGCCACTCAGCTCGCACCACGTGTCGACTCCG
The DNA here is from genome assembly GCF_003073215.2 of Triticum urartu. NCBI lineage: Eukaryota > Viridiplantae > Streptophyta > Magnoliopsida > Poales > Poaceae > Triticum > Triticum urartu. The sequence goes on along the minus strand of NC_053023.1, from coordinate 436,779,264 downwards.
GCCGCCCCCACGCCGAAGCCCGCCGGGCCCGAGGCCGGCCCTCCCCGCACCGATCCGGGCCGCCGCCTCCACAGCGCTCGCGCCGCCCGTCGCCTCCAGCTCCGGCGAGGAGCCCGCGCCGGCCACCGTCGCCATCGCTGGCGATCCGCCGCGCCCCGCCGCCCAGCTCGCCGCACCGCCGCCCGGTCCGCCCCGCGCCGCCTCGACGCCGCTCCAGCCGCCGCTCTCCTCCTCTGCCGCGTCGCCCCGGCAAGCCGGCGCCGCCCCGGCCTCTCCTTCCTCCGGTGAGCGTCATGTCTCCGGCGACCTCGGACTCCGTCGGTGAACAGTGCACAGCTACAGTACCGCCCGGCCAGATCCAGATCCAAAACGCGAGGGTTGACTTTTTCCTCCCGAAACCCTAATATTTTGCAATCTTCATCATGCCATAACTCTGCACCCGTAGCTCCGATTCCTGCGTGTAGCATATCAAAATGTCCGCCTCGACGAGTACATCATTTCATCTCATTGCATCATTTTCATTTTAGCTCATCTTGACGCCCGAAATGCTGTTGGAAGAGGGCTATGTGAGGAATATGTCAGATCTATTTCAGCAAATGGGTTTTTGTCATTTTTGCCATGATTAATGTGTGCATGATATGATCCCGAGCTCCACATGTGTTTTGATGAATGCCATGTTATCTTTACAGAGGTGGTTGCTATGTATTTTTTTATCTTTGTGGTGACTAGCACAAGCATGCAAAGTAGCTTACTCGGTGATGCTGATTTCAGGGACTTAGAATTTCACTAAGTCCTTGTCCTGATATTGTTTTTATGCCATATGTTCATGTTGTTTCCTAGTGATACGTGCCTCTTTTGAGGATGATCAGTAAGGATGTTTTGTTAATATTGTGGTGCTCTATCCATCCGTGTCTTTTTTTGCAATTATGGAGCACCCTAGCTTGAGTCAATCGAGCTCTACTTTTGCTATAAAATGATCCTGGCAGATTGTTGACATATTTAGCGATTTTGTCGAGGATGTTGCTATTGATCCGTGCATACTATGATGTAGTTCCTGCCATGTCTAGCTTGTATGCCATGTCTTCTTAATGGGTGTTAACTTAGTTTGTCATGCCATGCTCTGTAGTGAGTGCATCGAGCTCGTAAACATGCCTACTCGTTAATTGTTTTGCATGCTCCAGTTTTTCACTAAGTTTGAATCTGTTTGTGTTTTTGCTATATTCACATGCTTGCAATTGTATTTTCTGATCCCTTTTGGCTCAAGGTCACTAAGGGACTTTTGTTATGTGCTTAGAGTAGCTTCATGCCATGCCTTGATTTGCCATGATATGTTCCTGTAGCATGTAGTTTTCATGCTCTAAAAATTGCTTCCTGATGATAAATTCCAGACTTGTGTTAATTTCACTAAGTCTGAAACCTGTTATTATTTGCACTTTTGCCATGCTTGTTTGAACCTGTTAATGGATGAATTAGCCGTAGCTCAGTGTTTATCTTTTGTCAAGCTTCATGATTGGATCCCTGTCATGTATTTTATTGTCATGTTTGAGTGCTGTAGCATATTTATCTTGATGCATTTAGATGGCTACTTGCTGATTATCGCAGACCGGTGCCATATTTGTTTTGCTTGCCATTTCCAAACCGTGCATCCGATTCCGGTGATCTTTATATCGATTTCAACCGAAATCATCTCCACTTTCTAGTGGCACTCTTGGATTTCCAAGTTGAGGCCAGGTTCAACCATTCTTTTCCAAATCTTGCATATGCATCACATATCGCATCCCGCATATCATACCATGTTTGCATCATATTGTTTGAGCATTGCACGTGGTTGATTGTGTTCCTTTTGCTTGTTGTTCTTGATTGGGTAGAGCCGGGAGAGGAGTTCGTGAACGAGGAGCCCATTGAGTTTGCTTACGAGGATCAAGGCAACTCTGAGTACTTTGCAGGCAAGATGACCATACCCTCGAAATAACTTCTATCTTTGCTTGCTAGATACTCGCTCTTTTGCTATGCCTATGCTACGATACCTACCACTGGCTTATCATGCCTCCCAAATTGCCAAGTCAAACCTCCAACCCCCATGTCGTAGCAAACCATTGTTTGGCTATGTTACCGCTTTGCTGAGCCCCTCTTATAGCGTTGCTAGTTGCAGGTGAAGATTGGAGATCGTTCCTTGTTGGAACATTGTTTAGTGTTGGGATATCACAATATTATCTTGTTATCTTAATGCACCTATATACTTGGTAAAGGGTGGAAGGCTCGGCCTTATGCCTAGTGTTTTGTTCCACTCTTGCCGCCCTAGTTTCCGTCATATCTGTGACGCCCCGAGACTGATGCTCCAAATGCCTTCCATGGCTTGCGTGTCAGCTATGTTATTTATTTGTTTGTTTGCATTCATCATGTCATCATTTGCATTGCATCGGCACTCTTTGCCGTCATTGTTTTTAAAACTTTCTTTCGCTCGTAGTTGTCGCGTCCCCCTTGCTTTTGTTGACCGTTCGGAGACCAACCTTGTTCTTCGTTTTCCCTCTTGCCTAAACCGGAGTCTCTTTGCACAGTGCATCAACCCCCTGCATTGTCTCTTTCTCAACTTCATCTTCTTCTACACCCACAACCTTGCTTGATCATCTTCTTCTCCTTCGTTAATCCATTTAAATTGTGGTATTCTATTTCCTGCACCAATTTAATGTTCATTCTTTTCCTATAAATTCTCTACCATGCCTTCAACCTCTCTGCCAAAAATCAGCTCCTTTTGGACTTGTTTTGGTTGGGTTCAAAATGGCTCAAGTTTGAATTTAATTCAAACTTGGATTATTTTTCTACCTCTAAAAATGCCCAAAGAAATTTAGTCAAATTCTGCAAAAATCCTGGACTCCATGGATATGTTCATATCTCTCACAACCCTCTCCAATTCCTCTGTGATTTTGCTCTTCTATTTCTGTTTGAAGAAATAGAAAAAAGAGCAGCAGCGCAGCCCAGCGACCAGTAGCTTCACCAGCCCAACAGCCGAGCCGCAGCCCAATTCCATCCCCTGGTAAAGTTCGCACGCGGTCGCTGTTTACCCCTTCCTCGGACCCACCTGTCATTCTCTTTTCTCCCTCCTTTTTCTTCCACCTCACGCACCCCTTCCCTCTCACAGTAACTCCAGCTCACTCGAGCACACACAGCCGCCGTGGCGAGGCCAGCACCATCCACATCCCCTGTCCTCATATAAAACCCTCTCGCGGATCCCCCTAGGGTTTCTCCTTCCTCCTTTTCCCCATCTCCGCCGCCACCCAAGGGCATCTCCCCTGCCTTCCTCCTACTTCCTTGTGAGAGACCGAGAGGGCACACGAGCATGTGCCCGTCGCCGGCGTGGTCTCTGACAAGTACAGCTGCAGCCAAGGTCACCAGGAGTACCCCGACATCGACTACTTCCTCTACGTCATGGATCAGACGCCATCTCGCCTTCACGCCGTCGACCACGTCGTCCACCTCCCCTGCTTCTTCTTCACGGACAGCGTGCTCCATCGCCGTCTTCAGTGCCTCGTCGCCCTCTCCTTCACCTCCCAACGTCCTCCTCGAGCCACTCGAGCCCGTGGTGAGCCGCTGCTCCTTCCCATCTCCTTCGCCGTCATATTCCGTCATCGTCGTTGCCGTTTCCACGTGTACCAGAGGGCCTGCTCACTGTTGTTTCTTCATCCACAACCAGAGCGGGCGCCCTGACCACGAGGTTGTCGCCCATGTTCCCACGGGCTCGCGCACACACGCAAGCACGAGCACTCTCGGATCCACGCCCAGCACCCACCGCTCGCATCCACACACACGCACACCCGCACGCTGCACGCGCTCATGCACTCGTTCTTCTTCCTTGCGGGATCTCAGGCAAGATGACCATACCCTCGAAATCACTTCTATCTTTGCTTGCTAGTTGCTCACTCTTTTGCTATGCCTATGCTGCGATACCTACCACTTGCTTATCATGCCTCCCATACTGTTGAACCAAGCCTCTAACCCACCTTGTCCTAGCAAACCGTTGTTTGGCTATGTTACCGCTTTGCTCAGCCCCTCTTATAGCGTTGTTAGTTGCAGGTGAAGATGAAGTTTGTTCCTTGTTGGAACATGGATATTTTGTTGGGATATCACAATATCTCTTATTTAATTAATGCATCTATATACTTGGTAAAGGCTGGAAGGCTCGGCCTTATGCCTGGTGTTTTGTTCCACTCTTGCCGCCCTAGTTTCCGTCATATCGGTGTTATGTTCCCGGATTTTGCGTTCCTTACGCGGTTGGGTTATAATGGGAACCCCTTGATAGTTCGCCTTGAATAAAACTCTTCCAGCAAGGCCCAACATTGATTTTACCATTCGCCACCTAGCCTTTTCTTTCCCTTGGGTAGGCCTGCCCAAGGGTCATATTTATTAAACCCCCGAGCCAGTGCTCCTCTGAGTGTTGGTCCAACCTGTCAGCTGCCGGTGGCCACCAGGGGTAACTCTGGGATGGCCTACCGGAACCTTGCACAATCCGGTGTGCCCTGAGAAAGAGATATGTGCAGCTCCTATCGGGATTTGTCGGCACATTCGGGTGGCTTTGCTGGTCTTGTTTTACCATTGTCAAAATGTCTTATAACCGGGATTCCGAGTCTGATCGGGTCTTCCCACTAGAAGGAATATCCTTTGTTGACCGTGAGAGCTTGTGATGGGCTAAGTTGGGACACCCCTGCAGGGTTATGAACTTTCGAAAGCTGTGCCCGTGGTTATGGGCAGATGGGAATTTGTTAATGTCCGGTTGTAGAAAACCTGAAGATGACCTTAATTAAAATACATCAACCGCGTGTGTAACCGTGATGGTCTCTTCTCGGTGGAGTCCGGGAGGTGAACACGGTGTTGGAGTTATGCTTGATGTAGGTTGTTCTAGGATCACTTCTTGATCATAGTTGTTCGTCCGTGCTTTTGCCTTCTCTTCTCGCTCTATTTTGCGAATAAGTTAGCCACCATATATGCTAGTCGCTTGCTACAGCTCCACATCATACCTTTGCCTTACCTATAAGCTTAAATAGTCTTGATCGCGAGGGTGTGAGATTGCTGAGTCCCCGTGACTCACAGATACTTCCAAAACCAGCTTGCAGGTGCCGTTGAACCATGCCAGTGACGCAAGTGAGCTCAGGAGGATCTCGATGAAGACTTTGTCCGTTCTGTTGTTTCATTCCAGTTGATCAGTAGTGGAGCCCAGTTGGGGGCGATCGGGGATCTGTGTAGCATTTGGGGTAGTCTTCTTTTATTTTGGTTCCGTAGTCGGACCTTGATTGTATCTGGATGATGTAATACTTTATTCATGTATTGTGTGAAGTGGCGATTGTAAGCCAACTATGTATCTCTTTCCCTTATGTATTACATGGGTTGTGTGAAGATTACCTCACTTGCGACATTGCTTTCAATGCGGTTATGCCTCTAAGTCGTGCTTTGACACGTGGGAGATATAGCCGCATCGAGGTCGTTACAATATCGGTGTTATGTTCCCGGATTTTTGCGTT